>NW_028145951.1:0-130217 GCF_977016875.1 Pavona decussata
AAGCAAATGCCCTTTAAAAGGAGAATGCCTAGTCAAAGACGTAGTGTACCAAGCCACCGTCAGCACTGCAGAAAGCTTAGAAACATACGTCGGCCTTACCGCCACGGAGTTCAAGACGCGATGGCGAAACCACCAAATGTCATTCAAACATGAGAACAAAAGAAATGACACTGAACTAAGCAAACATCTGTGGCTGCTAAAAGATCAAAAGAAAGACTTCTCAATCTCCTGGAAAATCCTAGCCAAGGCTAAATCCTACACTAATCTTACCAAACGATGTAACCTTTGTAACACCGAGAAATTCTATATTTTATATAAACCAGACATGGCAACGCTCAACAAACGCAATGAACTCCTGTCAACTTGCAGACACAAGCGAAAGTTTCTCCTCAAGTTCAACCGCATCCCTAAGGACAAATCATAGACTTACAAATATAGCTTCCTATTGTTTTCTACTTTTGAATTTTTTATTTTGTAACGGTTCTTGTAACGGTTTTTGTCAATATCCTATTACTGATGTATATAAACCCCAGTAATGCTACAGTGTATATAGAATTTAACTGATGAGTAGACCAACTCCTCGTTGGTCCACGAAACAGTTCTGTATTAAAGTCTATATGAAACGATATTGAGTAGACAAGTATTGTTATATATATATATATATATATATATATATATATATATATATATATATATATATATATATTTAGCCAAGCCTAAAAGCGGAGCTCCAATTTTTTTTCATAGCATTTATAGAAATCTGCTTTTCGTATGAGCGTAGTAACCTTAACAGTTCCTCATTCTTTCTGCAGTTATATATATTTTTAGTGCATATGAAGCAAACTTCCCATCGACAATAACAATAATAATGTCATACAGAAGGCAAAATTATTTAATGCTGTTTTGTTGTAACAGAAGGCATTTTTTTCTTAATTTTCCTTTCACCGCGGTAAGGAGGAGGTGATCTTTGCGCTTGTGCCCCAATCTCGTCACCAGAACCCCAGCGCGTCAAACATGGCGGCGGAAGGGGCGATTTTAGCTGTCTTTGGCCCTTTGCTTTGTTCTAGAGATTTGGATAAAAAATAGCAGTGTTTAGACGTCTTCTGCTACTAGGATGGTGGACAAAAATAGCAAGGATATTTTTAAGCGCTAGGAAAATTTGCAGAAGTTTTCTAGTTTGGAAGCGATCGAAGTTTTCCTACGCCTCATGTTATTTTTCCTGTGTGACTGTGTGAAAAATTTTCCGTTCTACAGCAGATTGTTTGGGTTAAAGGAAAATTTTTAGTTTGATAAATGTCAAACGTAGATGGGCTTTTGCTCTGTCGATGGAAGGCGAAAAGTCCCACGGCTCTGTCAATCAAGGAGGTAAGATAACTTCAAATCTTTATGTATGGATGCACATCTTTGTAATGTTTGAAGTGTTTTTTTTTTTTTTTTCTGACGAAAGAGCAATTTTGTAAAAAATATCTTTGATCTTTAATCAAAGATAATGTTAAAATGGCAAGCTAATATGAACAATAGTAGGCCAGTGTTGTTATATGAATTTATGTGGTCGGTAACATAATATGCATGATACTAACAGATCGTTTCAAACTGCGGACCAATTGAAAATCGAGTCATTAATGGGGATTTATAAAATATTTTAGATTTCATCGTTTTCTACTCAAATTGAGTGATTTATTATTATTATTATTATTTTTGATGTTCAGGTTCTATTTGAGGGAGATGCACATTGGAGATGTTTGAATACAGGAGAAATATTTCAAGTTAAATTAGCTTTGTGTCATTTTTCTATTTTATATTACTGTAATTGTAGCTGATTAATTCAATAAATTAGATTAAAAAGCTCATTTTTTTAATTTGTTTTTCCCAGGTTGATAGCTATTCTTGTACACATGAAGTTGCTTTTTGTTTTGTTTTGTTTTTTTATAAACTCAAATTAGGTGCTCAGTTCCATGCCTTTGATATTGATTTAAGAGAGTCAAGATGTCTTTCTTGCTCTTAACTCTATCTAAGAATGCAGTATAATTTTCCCATTTGTTTTGGAAGGGATAGGAAAAACATGAACCTTTCATAAGTTCCTGTCAATCACATTAATCCTTTTGTTTTGAGAGTGCAAAGTGATACTGTTTTGTTCAGGGAAACCACAGTAGTAATGCATAAGTCAACGAACCCCCCCCCCCCCCCTCCCCCACCCCGGGACAGGGTTTGGATCTGGAAACAACCTTGCTCAAATCTTAAATAATATCCCCACCCCTGGGGATCCTTCATAAACTCAAAACATTACCTAATACCCCACCCCTGGAGTTTTAGCTAAAACTGTGTGGTACGTGCGGTTTTACGTAATGTAAAATTTATTTTAGTCTTTTATGTAGGTAGATATACAGGTCACTTATGTTGTATTGTAAAACTCCCTGACGAAGTGTGCGTTTGTCACACGAAACGTGTAGGACAAAATAAGTCGTTTTACAACTGTAAGAGTTCGCAGACGTGCTGCTCACTAGTTTTATCTAAAAAAAGTCTTTGACATTGCAGTCTGTTCACAAATCCCCACCCCCTCGGGGCAGCTTAAACTACTAAACGCTTCCAATGCCCCACCATCTCGGGCATGATTTTGTATCAAATCCCCTACTATTCCCTTGTAATCCCCACCTTGTTCCGGGGGGTCAGGGTTTTCGTTGACTCGTGCATAATTGTCTGGCTCTTATTATTCTTGATATTGCAAAGTCAACATGACAATCACTTGTGCCTTTTGCTGCTTTATATACACTCATTTCAAGTAACGTTGCTGGTTCAAAGCATGAAGCTAAAAGACAAGACCGAAATTTTACATGGGATTTTCATGAATAAATTCATCAAAATCAGTCATACCTGGAGAAAACAATAGGTTGTAATTAGCAGTACAATGACCTGCACCTGCAGGGATGATTTTGATGA
This sequence comes from Pavona decussata, assembly GCF_977016875.1. Taxonomy (NCBI): domain Eukaryota; kingdom Metazoa; phylum Cnidaria; class Anthozoa; order Scleractinia; family Agariciidae; genus Pavona; species Pavona decussata. The sequence continues at coordinate 2,938 of NW_028145951.1, forward strand.
AATTGTTTATAAAAAATAATCCCACAAAACATTGCGGTCTTGTCTTTTAGCTTGATTTTAATCCAATAACGTTAATTGAAATAGCTGTATATGAAAACTAGTAATAATCAAAACTGGATTAGAGAGTGCATTTGTTGACCTCAATCCTTAAGTTCTCTCTCCTTTGCCAAGTTGGTGATGATATCATCTGCCTCTGCAAAATCTGCAGGGGGTGCCATATACATGTCCCAAGATGCTTTCATTCATGGCAGTCAAGGTTGACTCCAATGTGTATAAGGAGTGCGTTCTTGTAATGTAATTGTTGAATGCAATAAATGTCGCAAGTCTTATGATTTATTCAACAGAAAAAAAAAATGTTTTTGCACTCCCTAGCCATCTGTAGCTGGTTTTTAAAGTTAGTAAATTGTTTACATAAAATCAAATAACACTTGGGTAATTAAATCCTCAACTGTCCCTGTCAAAATCTTTACCAAAAAAATCCATCATGCAGTTAAGGGATCAGTTATCCCCAGCAGTTTTTTTACACGTTGTTACATGAGAATTCACTTGGTGTAAAGTAAAAAAAATAACACAACAATTAAGGGATAATGAAATTTTGTGCTGTGCAGTGCTGATGCAACTGGGGAGTCAAAGAAATATCTCTGGAGTGTAAATTTCTGTGTGAGAAGGAAACCACTTAAATTTCACATTGCCCTAGTGAGTACATTTGGTCCATCAGTGATCAAAATCCTGGGGTAGTGGGTTTGAATCCTGCCAAGGTCAAAGAGTTTTTCTTTAACTTGCATGGACCACATTTCCTTACTGAGGTAATACTGAGAAGAAAATTTGACGGTGTCCATCACCACAAAATTTACCCTGCAGATTTTATTCTCTGGTTTCTCAATTTAGGTACAGACCTTGCTGCATGCAGTCCTTAAAAGCAAAATCCCAATTGAAGAAGTCATTAAACACTACACTGCTGCAGCCTCATCACTCAATCCAGCTTATGGATAGCACCTCATCTGAGAAGTCCCATTCATTTTTACACAGCAAGATACCTACCATGTATCATTTTATAAGCATTCTGGAAAAAAATTATATTCCTTACTTTACTTTTCATCCTCTGGTTCTTCCGAGAAAAAAAAAATGGTCGGTACAAGAGTGCTTTTAAGAGAGTTGAGTGTGCATATAATAGTCGTCTTCTGAATTCACAAAATGATGAACAACTAATACTTTGCTGGAAATATTGCAAATTAAAAGCATTTTATTACTTCATTCTTCAAAACAATCAGTGGTTTAAACTGTTCTTATATAAATAAAGAAGAGTTTGCATAAACCCAGTGGACAGAATGGAAAAGGAAAATAATATTAGTGTTTTTCCTTAATTGTTTCTGAAAAAGGTAAACCAGACTATGTGATAAGGTGTAGAACACTGTAGCACTGGTCACTGAAAACAGTTATTATAGGGTGATCAAAAGTAAGTAAAAGAAAACAATTGACTTGGGGCATAATGAAATGTAAATCACTACAGTGGAATACCCATAATTGTTTTTAACCTCAAAGGGAAACATAATTTTGTTCCAAAAATAGGAGGTAAAAATCTGACTGAAGCAATCCAAGAGAATTTAAAACAACTATTTGTTCAAAGAATTGAGAGTTTCAAATAACTGAGATTGCACTGTAAAAATTAATACCTGTACATATTTCATAACTTATTACTCACTACCAAGTTTTAAAGTTTTCTTTTAATTAAAAGAGATGGCTGAAAGGAAGTTTGATGTTTTATCTTTAATCACAGTTATCAACAGAAGCCAGGGTCTGGTTGCATTAAACATGGCCTGAATATCAGCCACCTCCTCCTCTCAATTGAATAGCTATAAGAATGATTGAGTTACAGTGCTCTGTTGCTTATAAACACAGTTAGGCCCAGGCATCCAGCAGCCAATCTCTGTTGTACTCACCATGCTAGAGCAATAGCCCTACCTGGCCAACTAATCAAATCTTTACTCATTGAATTTTCTTTTGAGTAATAATGAGATGCCCATTCTATTTGGCTCTTGCCTTCATAAACATTTTCGAAAAGGTAAGAAATTTAATACACAACTGGATCTATCCCTTGATGGGGAAAGTGTACAGAAACTGTCACACAAGAATGCATAATTTACAAGTTAATGAACTGCTTCAACAAGAACGTATATTAACAAAGTGATTCTTGAGGCATGCAGTGTCTTCATCACATCTACAGGTATGGATCTGTGATGGTAAATAAAAAGCTTACATCAATTTATTTTTGGTTACAATTTAAACAACAATTCTTAAACTCTACCAAAAAAGGTTACACCCGCTGTGTGTGGCTTTTGTGCCCAGGCAGTGGCAGATTCTAAAACAATCCTGAGGGTGGGTACATAATTTATGCAGATGAGGGCCTATGATGATTTTTTATTTTTTCCCTTTCATGTTTTGAAAGGCCCCCCTCCCTCTCCCCCACCCGATGATGTTCTAAATATTTTTTTTCTGGCACACCCTCATGAGATATCCTGTAAGCCATTGTAAAATACCTTGCCCACTCCCTCTACTACCCTTTTTAACTTTAAAACCTCCTCTAAAATGTCTGATACAAGCATTTCTGGAGTATTAAAATGTTATTACATTTGCGTACTTATAATTAACTAATAAATTTCACTTTCAAAAATCCTTTATCAAAAATTAAAAGAATAAGGCTGATATTCACTGCATGACTCTAGAGAATGCAGGGGTATTATGTTGTAAACCACATAATATAAATAGCTGTTTCCTTTGCCAAGGAATCATTCTAATATTCCTTCATGCAAATACTTACATCGATCTAGCCCCATATAACCTCCTTTTTGAAAAAAAATTTTCACATCATACAAATTGATTGTAACAAGATATCAATAGATTCTTTTTAAAATCCAATTCCTTTGGAGATGAAATCCAATAACGGACATTTTTTAATGTGGTCTTTATCATAAATACTGCATGGGCATATTTATGACGCAGTAATTATTAATTTTTTAAGATAATGCTGTTGTCAAGTCAGGTTCAGATATGCCAAATTGTCCAGAATTTGGAACTCTAATTACTGCATCAGGATTCATCGAGCACACAAGACAGTGGCCAGGGGGGAGCTGAAAGGACTAATTCCACAGTTGGAGATGCCATTATCTATGGCAATTCTGTAAAATGGGAATTCATATGTTCTAAGATTCCATGAAAACACAGACAAAGCAATTTAGAAGATAACTGTGACTAGCTGACTATGAAAATCACAAACATAAAGAATGGAGAGCAATGCATGTCCAGAGGGTTGCTCATGACATAGCGTTGCGCACTGACGATGCACCTGTTCTGTCAGATTACGTTTTAAAGGGAATCTGTAACAGAGGGGGAGGAGCAGCCATTATTTTTTTTCTCTTTTGTTAACAGGACCCGGCTAATCATGATTTTATGAAAGCATCCAAACGTTTAGAAAAACATGTCCCCGGCTATAATTATTTTGCTTAAATTTGTGACTATCTCTATGATGTTGGAGAGTTATAACTGGAATTTGACAAAGACACCTGAAAGGTTAAGAAAGAGCAGCAATGCACTTCATGTAAAAAATGTTTGGCTGGCTCCATAATGGGCAGAATTCCACGCCCTTTCTCGGATAAAGAAAAATTACGGTACAAATTAAAGTGTTTTTGAATCTCTGGCTGCTTCTTTAGATGGAACAGCACAACCAGTTGATGACTTAATGTCTAGAGCGCAAATAAAAAAACAATATCCTTCAATGAAGGAAAGCTGAACACAGTGAAAAAAATTACAGACTTTTCTTCAACAGTAAACCTTTGTGGTTTCTGAGGAGCTAGTTAAAATATACCTAGACAATTAAAACATCTCCATTTTCCAATTAGATTTGCGAAATCAAGCAACCGTCGAGAAGCGACGAAACCAAGACCCAATACATTATTAGCAAGAGCTACTAGACCTTACTACTATCTGGAGGGTTAAAATCTCTTTATGTTTTTGAACTTGACACTTAGGTTGATTTACTTGAAAGAAAAAACACTCCCTTCCACACACTGAGAAAAAGTTGAAAAATGAAAAGAATGGGCTAATTACCAGTCACCTACAAGAAGCAAGAGGACATGTTTTTGATGAAAATGAAATCACACTAGTTTTACACTCGCTTTTAACGTAGTTTAAAAAGACTTAATTTCAGCTCAGTTAAAAATACTCACACATCTAAATCTTTGCCGTTATACCCTATTATTTTAAGTATTTGTGTTTGTTCTCTGTAAAGATTGTCACAAATAAATGCTAAAATTAGAAATATATAAGCTTATGCAAGAAAAACTTGTCAGTTTATATAAACGGTAACAACGACACTGTGTAGCGAGACGTTTGACTATTTTACCTGAGAATAAAATTTTCTTAAATGAAGCAAAATGGGATGAGATTAGAAAATAAAACTCCAAGGAAAATAACAAACATGGACCGAAAAAACGAACTCAAAAGACTGCTGTAAAGTTAGCAGTAGCTAAAAGTTAAATGAGTTGCATAGTCAACACTGCAAGGAAAACAATATCTTGCAAAACAGCAAAGTTTTGTCAACAAAAATATACTGTCACATAAATAGATATAAAATATACTCGCCTCTTTGGAGAATAAACAGTCCTTTTGTTCCATTGCTGATTTTTTTGTTCGTTTTAAAACGTTAAGTGAGGGGAAAGTTTCACTTCAAGAGGAAAAATCCAACGTTTCGTCGTGTCGGAACAGAGTATAAAAATGATTTCTCTTCGGCCGCTCTTCATGATGTGGCGTTTCCGCCGCTAGTCGCCTTGCTCTTTTTCCCGCTGTTGGAAGGTAAAATTGGACGAGATTAGAATATAACTCCAAGGGAAATAATGAACATGGACCAATCAAATTACCTCAAAAGACTACTCTAAAGTTAGCAGTAACTTATTTTATAGCTTTATAAGCTTAAGCTTATAAACTGCGTCTCAATACTGCAAGAAATCAATATCTTGCAAAACAGCAAACCAGCAAAGTTTTGTCAACAAAATCACAAGAATATACTTGCCTCTTCTGAGAAGAACCAGTGCTTCTATTCCATTGCTGATTTTTTCGTTCGTTTTACAACGTTAAGTGAGCGAAACGCTCTACTTCAAGAGGAAAAATCCAACGTTTCGATGCGCCAGATCGGAGGAAAAATGTTCCGATGCCGGTGACGCTAAAAGCTGGAAGGGTGGAACGGCAAAATGGGGAATGGCGGAAAATCACCCCAAATTCTAAAGCAAGGATAGGCGAAAAATCCCCCCAATAGAAAATAAAACTCCCAGGGAAATAATTAACATGGACCGAAAAAAATGATCTCAAAAGACTCCTCTGAAGTAAGCGGCGATTTAACAGCTTAAGCTTAAATCAAACGGGGTGTTAACAATGCAAGAAATCAGGAGCAAGAAATCAAGATCTTGCAAGACAGCAAACCAGCAAAGTTTTGTCAACACAATTACATGAATATACTCGCCTCTCCGGACAATAACAAGTCCTATTTATTGCATTGCTAACTTTTTTCGTTTGTTTTACAACGTCAAGTGAGCGAAACGTTTCACGTAAAGAGCAAAAATCCAAGTTTCGTCATGCAGGATCGGAGTAAAATGATTTCACTTCAAGATTCTGCCAGTCGATTTGTTTCTCCCGCCGCTAGACGTCTTGCTGTTTCTCCCGCTGTCGGTCACATAAATTGACTTTGTATTTTAGTCTCTTCAAAAGATCTTTTTGTTTTCTTAATTAAAGCAGTTGGCGATGCAACTTCCCGCCAAACAAACGTGGGTCGCAGCACGGCTTCACTCACCTAAGTTTTCCTGTGGCTGCGTACGGTCGTACGTACGGTAGTACGTACGGTCGTATGGATGGACAAAAGTGACGTCATAACCAAACCAAAACTTCTCGCATTCACGGGTTACCAAATTCTCTTAGCTATGGGGCTCCGCACGCACGCCTCCGGAATGCGGAGCTCCGCTATGAACCAATTTTCTCGTGTTACGAAAATTTTAGAGGGTTTTTCCTTACAATTAAATTTTGAATTATTGAGTCACTTAGTCTTTCAATGATACAAGCATCAAATAATGATAATAACAACAATAATGATGATGATGATGTTGATGATGATGATGATGATGATGATGATGATGATGATGATGATGATGATAATAATAACAATAATAATAATATTTAATAATAATAGCGAACATCTATCCCCAAGTAAAAGGTAAATAGAAGGGGGGGGGGGGGGGGGAGTTCTGAAATTCTTCGTACTAATGACCTTCTCCATCGTTTTATTTTTATTTAATTTCTGTACGTTCCCTGACGCCAATTTTGGAAGCACACTTAACAATTAAAAAAAAATGGAAGTTATAAAAGTGAACACCTACCAATTTTGTCGACACACGTTCCTTCTTCTTGAACACCTTTTAACCCTTTTGAAACATCTTCGTCTCCATCTTCTTGGTGGCCGCACTACAAAAGCCTCCACCTGGTCCATGAGAACGCATGTGATAAGCAGCAACAAACTCAACTTGATAAAGAGACGCTTTGAATCCATTTTTAAGTATTTCTTTGAAGAACGTGCAAAGGAGCTCGGGTTTTGAAGTTGTTGTGGTCGAACAAATTAATTGTCCATCTAGCCAAGCCTAGCTTTGCCTGCGGAATGCATATAAAATCGTTGTCCCGACCTCACTGCTTCTGATCTGCTGCATTCCTACAGTAATGTTAAAAAGATTAGCAGTTTGTAATTTATCTATCTGGAGAAGAGTAGGTTAACGGCTAACACGTCTGCCACATTAAGTATGCCATAAACGAAGCCGTAGACAAAAACCAGTCTGCCATATTGAGTATGCTAACAACGAAGGTAGGTCCATGTTCAGTCTTCCTGATGTTCTGAATGTATCACTGGTTGTATAATTCGTTCTAAGTTATCTGGAGAGCAGGAGGAGGTCAACGACTTACGCGTATGTCATACTGACTATGCAAAAAAACGAATGACCATGTCCGGTCTTCTTGATGTTCCCCATGCTTCACTAGTTGTTTGAGGCCAACTAGCTCTATTTTAGTAATACAAAATAGTGCTCAGTTATATCTCAAAAAATACAGATTTCTAAAAGAAAGTTGGTTTTGTCACTTTTCAAGCATTCCAGTTTTGATGTGATATTTTTGAAAACAAAAAAAAAAAAAAACAAAACAAAAAAAAAAAAAACCAACGACCCATCCTCATAACAGTGCCTCGAAGAATTTGTCGGAAATCCTTGGAAACACTTTTGTAAATTGGAGATGTTGCTTTGGAAAACGTTTTCTCAAACATTTGTTGAAATTAGCGTTAGTTTTGAATACACCAAAGGCGGTGAGTGAGAAAGGAAAACAACGGATACTTTCAACACAGGAACACTTACGAAATTCGTTAATAAATAGATTATGAAACAAAAGTTTCCTTCGCAGACCCCACTTCATCGTGAATTATCATAGTGTTTCTAGACTGGTGACAGCTACACGATATTGGTGACAGTTGAATAGTAATGCATTTTCGATTGTGTTTAAAAATAATTATAAAAAAATCTTGAAATTTTGAAAATTTTATGAAAAAAAAAAAGTTCATGACTCCTCAAGTTTAATTTCTGAGGCGATTGAAGCATTCGGAATGGGTATTCTACAGAGACGATGACAAGTTTGGTGTCCCAGTCATTTTAATTCATTTTTCGGGGTTCCCACATTAACGTCTGGGCGTGTATGAAGAAGCCCTTAACGATCACTAAGGGTTTAAGATCACGTAGCAATCCTGTGTAAATAAAAAACTACCACTCCACATAAAAAAATAAAATAGTTAATAATTTTAATGTTTTCTGCTTCTTAAATTTCAATATCATGAGCACTCTGGCGTTCCAGATTCAAAATATCGTTACTGTTTGACCGCGTCAATCACTGCAGCGGACCTCTTAGAAAACAATAACTTTGGATTCAACACTGCTAAAAGTTCATGGTCGTGCGCTGTGATTGGCGGATTTCGATCCATTTTCTTGGTTTCTGTATTTTTGCAGTCAGCGGGTAGTTGTCGTAATTATGATTTACGGCTGTGATAAACGCAAACACGAATTCAACCCTAATTACCTTTCATTGTTTAGTTTAGTTTAGTTTAGTCTCTCGCCAGAGGAGAATCAACGGCTGTTTTGCTCTTTGTATCCAATAATGTAGAATGTCTGTAAGCTTTTCCCTCACCCAATATACTGAGCCACGTTCAGCCAGACTCAACTATAAATTTATCGGGATATGAATCCAGAAAAGGCATTTGACAAAACCAGAAGTAATCAGTGAAGATAAAACCTTTAAAATTTCTTCCATTTCTATGTACATTTCTATGTACATTTTAATTACCTACAAGCACAAGAAATACTATCTGTGCTTTCTGCCTTTTTGAAAGAGTAATGTTTCTTTAAAACTTCAAGGACCTTTACCTATGTGTTTAAGATTCACGTCAACATACCTTTACCCAAAGAAAAACAAGCTTCTGCTAATGAGCATAATAACCCATATGTTACAAAGACCACTACGAGCAGAAAGTTTGGAGCTTTCAGCAAAACAAGCAATGACAATATTGAGTTCCGTTAACGTGATAAAATATCTCCTTCCCCCCCCCCACCCCCCCCAAAAAAAAAAAAAAAAAAAAAAAAAAAAAAATATATATATATATATATATATATATATATATATATATATATATAATAAATAAATCAATCAATCAATCAATCAATCAATCAATCAATCAAATCAAATCAAATCAAATCAAATCAAATCAAAGGCTGCATTCTTGTCCACAATATTGAAAGATTCTCAGTTTCTCAATTTAGCTGGAGAGGAGGCTAGGAGGTCCACGGCCAACACGTCTACCATATTGAGTATGGAAAAGATGAAGGTCCATGTTCATTCTTTTACAATCACACGCCCCACGCATCAGTGCGTGTTTGCGTTGAATACGCTCAACGCCGATCTCACCGACAGAGAGAACTTAAAACCGTCATGAGACTATCTGAAGCTTGCGGTATATAAAAATATTACCATTATGCAAAATAATTTGTATATATGAATAATATGCTCTGGGAATATGTAAATTATGAATATAAAAGACCACGTTGGGTCCATCCCTTGCACTCTACTCTAGGCGGCCGTTTGGATTAGATCTAGCTGTTTAGTTGGCACTCCAAAACCCGTTTACTCGCTTCATGGCTGCTCAAATGCCTGCTCCTCCTGCGCCAAACAAAGACGTTATTAATATTGCTCCAGCTCCAGTGCTACCAGTTCAGGAGCCTGTCCTTGCAGGTCCAGTAGCTCAAGTAGAAAACCCGCTTCCCGCTGCGGCCAACAACGTGGCCAAGAACGCAGCGCCCAAGGTAACTACTCCGAATTTTAATCTTTAGCCTGCTTTTAGTTGGATTTTCGTACACGTGTTCTTCGTAGTTTCTTAGCGGTAGTAATTTTATTTGGACGTCACATTTAGTTTTGTTTCGCCTCGCATGGCGGTTATAGTATTTGTTGTGCTTGGGTTTCTTCTCATCTTTGTAGTGCGTTAGCGTTATATTGTCTTTGGTGAATATAACTCAGTGTTATTGTAACTTAATATTTCCGTTCTCCCTTTTTTGTCTTTAACGTCAACTATTTATTTCGTTCTGTTATAGGTTATTTTTATCCACTTGTAATAACCTGTGTGGAAGAAAGTCCTGCGTAGCGGATGAGGCATGAAATATTTTTACCTTGGTATCTTCGAATTAAAACAATAGACCTGTGTGGTAACAAAAAAGAGAAAAAAATGCACCTGTGAAAAAAAAAGAGACCTCTGTGAGAATAGTCCTGTGTGGTGATTACTTCTGTGCGGCATGTGAGTCATGCAATAATTTCACCTTCATTGAAAAAAAAAAAAAAATGAAAAGAGAGCTGTGTGGGAAATAGACATGTGTGGCGTCTAGACCTGTGTGATGACTGAGTCTTGCAACCTTTTCACCTTCTCTGATAAAAAAAAAAATGGACCTGTGGAAATATATCTGTCTGGCAATGATGCTCGGAGCTGTTGGTCCTTAGTGGCTAATAAAAGACAGAAATTGTGTGATTCTAATGCTTGTAACAGAGCTATTGGTCAATATGAAAATGAATAATAATAATAATAATAATAATAATAACAATAATAATAGTAATAATGAAAGGTTATAATACGTGCAACTTTCTCGGGAACTATGTCCATTAACAATGCAATCTCCCTTTGCCCTAGCACTGGGAAATCTGGAAGAAGCACAACTGACCACGGTTGAAACATCATTACAAAATGTGCGAATGCTGTTAAAGTCTCCAAACTTTAGTAAGAGCCAGGTTCTAGATGGCTTATTGTCGTTAAAGGTGATCTCTTAGGAGAGGAACCCCGAAAAAGCAGGTTTCTATGGCTCTGTATCTTAAGCAATGTCCCAAAATCTGCTATCCCAGAAGATTACTTCAAACAATATCTGGAACACAAGGACGATGAGCAGGTTATGGAGCTTATGTCTGAGGCTGGAGACGTAATGCGAAATTCGAGGCCAAACCGGAGGGATAGCGGGCGTCCCTATTGAAGCTGTGGTGGCTATGGCCATTTCCAAGCAACCTGTCAATTTAGGAGGTGTTAAGTGTGAAGCCCCACCCCCCCCCCCCCCCTCTTCCCCCCACCCCCCCTCCTTTCTCGTCACCCAAACCCTTCTCCTTCTCCCTACAGTAGGGGAGCTCGGGGCAGTCAGAATGGCAAGGTTCTGTTTTAAATTAAGTTTATTGTCTTGTCAAGTACAATAAGGACACTTTGCATAGATACCTTATGTTTTCTTTCATTTTAGACTGTAGTCATGGGATGTCTGCATTTGGGTACTTCTCAGTCCAAGGTTATTTTGCATGTGTTTCTTTTTGAAGTGTTTGTGTGTAGTAGAGCTCCTATGTCGTATTTCACAAGTAAACAAGTTTTTTGGACCTGAATTGTTTTGTTTGTTTTCTTTTTACTCTAATTTACAATTGAGGGCGAGTAACTCCTGTTGGTTTGCCGTTTCTGTCAGTGACCAGTATACCTTCTAATCCAGGGGTTGTTAAGTTGCTCCCTCCTGATTGGGGATCCTTTGTCTTCTTGTTTTTGTTTTCTTTAACCACAGTCTCCTCGGTATTGGCCTTCAATATTTTCTGTTCTAGTTTAGGGCCCTGCAAGAAAGAAACAGAGGGTTGAACAGTCTCAGGGAAATAATTATGACTGGTTCGCTGTACAACTAGCAGCTTCAAATACTAAAACCTGTGAAAACTGGGTTGACATAAATGGGATTCCAATTCAGGAGGAAGAACAACTTACTAGCAGTTGTGAAAATGTCATTTATTCCGAAGAGATACCACATCTGAAAAATTTTCGTCTTAGAGATCCAAACCAGTTTGTTGCGGGTGGGCTGCACAGGAATCCTGAAGCTTGGGATAGGATATTGGCAGACCACCCTAGAAGGTCACAATCGGGGACTGGATTCGAAACAAGATTGACATTTCAAAATTCACTAAACACTTCAAAGGCTCTTCTAAGGGTCAACACTATTTCTCGGATTTTCCGCCTTCCAAACAATTTGCTAACCACGCCTGTTGCAAAGCATTTTCAGGTTTTGTGTCTAAGGAGATTGTGAAACCTTCAACGATCGTTGCGCTCAGGGTATGGGGAAAAGCCAGTCACGCCTCTCCACCTTATCTGGTTCTCCCATTGACCGTCGAGCCAACCAAACCTTGGCTCTTTCTAGATGCTAAGTTTTTTAAATTTATGGATGAGAGACGCGCCTTTCTCACTTGATAGACTTGCTGAAGTTCCCCTGTTTATAAAGGATCATATATAACCAAATGCGATGACAAATCTGGTTATGGTCACGTTTCCCTATTACCATCTTACCAGACTTATGTCGGTTTTTAATTTTGTTTGTAAATTTTCTTGCATATGGGCAGAGAAATGCCCCTTTGGTTATGGTGACGTGTCTGTTAAGTGTTTGTACAAGCCCGCGTACAAATTGCGTGATACGGATAGAATATTAGACATCTTAAGAGACTTTTGAATGACTTAAATTAGGTATAAAAGTAGGCAAGAACAGAGTCCACTAAAATCAGCAGCTGAAGTAAAAGGAACTTTCGTCGAGCGGGATGTGTCATTTCGTTGTGAAAATTGGCCCGTACAATTGGTAGCAGATCGAGGTTCTAGATGCTAGGTTTTCAAAATTTATGGATGAGAGACGCGCCTTTCTCACTTGACAGACTTGCTGATGTTCCCCTGTTTATAAAGAATCATATATGACCAAATGCGATGAAAAATCTGGCTATGATCACGTTTCCCTATCACCGTCTTCCCAGACTTGACAAATCAAGGTCCTTGGTCGATCTTGCCAGAAAACAGGAGCCAGGAATACAGATTTAATGCAGCTATTGCCGCTATCTATTGTGTTTTGTTGCTCCTAGTAAATCTTGAATACACTATCGGCATTACTAAATCTGTACTCTATCCGACCAACAGTGTGGACTATATAGGGTTGACGGTGGATTCGATAAAGCAAGCATTCATTGTTCCTGGTCGGTAGATAAAGGATTTAGCGGTATTGAGGGAAAACCTCTCGGGATGTAAGAAGTACACAAATGTAAAACCCCTGCAGAGATCTCAGAGGAAGTGTATTTCTCTTTCTCTAGCTGTTCCAGCAGCTTAGCTATTTATCCAAGAAATGAGCCATGCCATTGCATCCGCAAATGACAACGGTCGAGTGTCTCTTACTCCAGCATTAAGGGAGGAACTGTCTTACTGGCAGTTCTTAGCATCTTGGGAAGATTTTTTTTCCATGGAGGGACGAGAAACATGTTCGTCTCTCTTTATCTGCTGATGCTCCTAGTTTTGACTGGGGGTGTGTCCTTCACCTCCCAGGTGGCAGTCAATCTTGCCGTAATTACTGGAATGACCAGGAGAGGCCTCTCAACATCTCAACCCAGGAAACGCTAGCCTTAATGAACGCTTTGAAGGCTTTTCCATCTGAAATCTGAGACTGCCGAGTTGATGCATTTGTTGACAGCAAAGTGCTCATTGATAGATGGGAAGGTCAAGGAAGCAGGAGATCTCCGGAACTGACTCGTGCAACTAAGGACTTGTTTTTTGTCCTCTCAAGCCGCAACGTCCAACTCAGTTTAATGCATGTGTTGCCAAGCGAAAACCTTGCAGATGGACCCTCACGAAGATTATCCAGCCTAGATTATCCCTTAACTAATGAAGCCTCGAAAAGAATTGAAAAGGTTTTTGGTGGTCGAGAGGGGCATTCACTTGATTTGATGGCTTTAGACTCTAACGTAATATTGGCAAGGAACGGCACCCCCCTGCTCCTTTTCTCGCCCCACCCTAGCCCACAATTAGCGGGCGTCAACATGTGCTCACAAAATCTGCCCGAGTTTTAGGACATGTCGAACGCCTACCTTTTCCCCCTTTTGGACTTGCTGACCCTGTTTTGGGATACCTCTATTCCTTCCGCATACCGTTTACTATAATCGTTCCCAGTTAAGTCACTATTCCTATTGGTGGCCTAAGCTCGCTCTGAAAACAGGTTTCTTCTGGGTGGATGGGATGCTGCAGGTGTTATTCTTGCCCCCACGCGTGGATACATACCAGTGACCTGTCCTTGTCCTCTGTGGGCCCTCAGGGTTTCGCAGTTTTAATTTCATTTAACATATTAACACTCATCATATAGGCCGTTTTACCGCCTTTCCTTTTCAGACACTGTCAAGGCAAATCGAGATCAATATTTGCAGAAAATGGAGGGGGTACTGAATGGCAGCCCCTCATGGGGTTCGGTAACCCGTCTGCAGATCGCTCAGTAAAACAGTATCTAGCAAATGTTAGGGAAAAACAGTTGAAGGCAAGGTGGTTCCGCACCAGGCAGAGCCTTTTCCTGTTGGTGACTTAGTTATGATATGAGATTTCATCCATGCGCAAACTCAAGAGTGTGCAAATAGCGAGCCATATCTAAGATTTATATTCTTGCCAGGGATCAAGCCGTCTTCAAGTCCCTGTTTTTTCGCAGCAGATCGGACTGCCGATTTGTAAGGTTCAAATGCCGTTGATATCCTACATTTTCCAGACAATTCAGGTTTTTTGATCAACCATATTTGGACTAAATCTTTAAGATCGGGCGATGCTAAGTATTTTTGCTTTAAGGAGGGGTGAGCTCCTCAGAATAGAATTACAACCAGGGTATCTTTTTATTTCTGTAACGAAAGAGGAGGAAATTTCTTTTAAGGCTCTAGAGCCACAAGCAGCCCAGGATATATTAATCTATCTGCACGAGGTGAATTACCCAGCGATCGTTATACCCTTTACGGTTTTCGAAGCGATGCGGCGATTTCGTTAGTTCTTTCTGGGGTCTCCTTGCATGAATTTATGGATCATGACAGCTCTACATAATAATAACAGCTCTACATAATATTAAGCTAAGACAGGTGGTAGATCCAGCAGAAGCTGCAGCCAAACTAGCAGTTTTAGATTGTGACATTGTCGAGTCTACATGCGTCTTAATAGTCTGGAGGGGTTCTCTCCGGTATTCTAGTATCACAACCGGGCTATCTCTGTCTTTAGTATCTAGACTATTAAATTGTTTTGGACGCACGTAGGATCCCTGATTTGTCGTGTTTCGGATAAGGATTGAAGATAACAGCAGCATTTACGCACTGAGTGCGTGCTTGGTCTGACTGTCGCAAAGTCAGCGCGGGGCTTGGGGAAAGCCAGATTGATTCCCCATACATTATTTACATTTCATGAATTACACTTCCCAGGGCGGAATATTATACTATGCAAAGTGATTTGCAGATATTAATAATATGCCCTGGGGATATATAAATCATAAATATAAAGGAGCACGTTGGGTCCACCCCTTGCACTCTACTCTAGAGCGCCATTTGGATCAGATTTAGCGACCCTCCCTCCCACCCAGCGAGGAGTCCGGGTTTTTTGGAGTGCATCCTCAAGACTCTTCGTCTGGTTTGGGCTTGTCCCAAGCCAGAGCGATTCCCCATAGTTTAGTTACATTTCATGAATGACGACACCCAGGACAGAATATCGTACTAAATAGAAGATTATTAAAAAATGCGTCCTCGCCTCCGTTTCCGTGTAAACTAAGATAGTGCACACTAAAAAACGCCATTTTTGAAATGAGTCAAACCAACTCGTTCGTTGAGTAAAGTATTTATTTGACTCTGTTTATTGAGCAACCTTACTCAGAAATTGAGTAAAATGTTAAACTCAAACGGAAGAGTAGAATGTATTCTTGATTTTGAGTGGTTTTTATAAAGAGTATTCTGTACTCTTATGACTGAGTAGAAACTAAACAGGGGTCACAAAATTCTTTAGAGTGCTTTTACTTTACTGTTGAGTAGGCATAACCTCAACAATAAGCGATATTTGTACTTTATGTTATGCATTAAGCAAGAGGAACTTGAATTTAAATTTGCTTTTAATTTGTCAGGTTTTAATTCATACAAATGAGATAAAGATTTCCGCTATCTGTATATTATTGTTCGACAATCAGGTAAATATTTTGTCTTTGAGGCATAGCACGCTGCTTTGAACCACAACCTCTGTGTTATCAAGAATAGCATTTATTTATGGCCGGTTTATTGACTGAGCTGATTTTCTTCCTTCGTTTTCAAAAAAAACAAGCTTAAATTTCGTGACATCTTGTATGTAGTCCTTTGTTTCTTCCTCCTCATTTAAAATCGTGCTCGTCGAGTCATGACTTGCGTTGTCTTGATTTTCCTTAACCTCGTATTCAAGAACAGAGCGTTCGGCTATCGTTTCCTTTTATTTCTTGCTCGCTCGAAATGATCCGGGATTGACCACAATCACCGTATGTTATGAGAAGACGAGAAGTTCGGTTCCTGACTGTGAATGAACTCATGTGCCCAAGAAGCTTCTTAAAAGAACGACTGAGAACATGTGAGAAAGCCAGCGCAAAAAGGACACGAGTACATGATCATTTATCATTGCATTGCATGATTTCGTGGGAAAAGATTGAAATTGGTTTAAACTTGTCGCTATCCCGCTCAACTATATCACTTGTTTCCCAATTCATAATATGATTGTTCTGACATACGTGGTCTGTTATGGCTGATTTATGGTGTTTATTGGTAGAAGCTCTGCTGGTGGTTCTTGTGAAATTTCTGTTAGAGATCTTTTTTACTTCCTGTCTGTGTTGCTGTCTCCGTATTTCACCGATATTTACCTTTTCGCATTGGCTGCATGGAATTTTGTACACCACTCCAGCCTTTTTGTGCTTTTCAACTTTGTCCTTCGGGTGAATTGAAACCTGTCTGGGGGTGGTTTGAAGTTTAATCACTGTGGCTACTCTGTGTTTAGTGAATATGCGTTGCATTTTCTCCGTGAATGAATGGACATATGGGACAGTCGCCACTGCTCTTGATTTTTCTTATGCTTTATCTTTTCTAATAGCTTTCTTGATGTTCATTTGCTCTTTGACCTTCTTTATCGCCCAATCCGGGTAACCACATGTGTGGAGGGCCGTTCTTATCTGTACTCCCTCTTGTTTACGGTCTTCTTCCTCCATGGCAATGCAGTCGCTTCTCCGTGACAATGCTGTCGCTACTGTCGCTTCAGGAACGAGGGAGCCTATCAGCTTTCTCCCATATGGACACCAGCGATTTCCATCCCCAAACCAGGGGAGAGGGGGCGTCTACAGAGTGACTTTGCGCATTTATCGCAATGATTAACACCTTCGAAAGCCTATTTAAGGCTGTTGACACTTTTCATGTTTCTCAAGTTTTGATAAAGATGGCTGGCAGTCATCGAAACTGTCTGCATTAATAAGACGTTAACATAAGACTGGCTATGATGTAAGAACATTTAAATCGACTGTCTATCTTCTACTAGCCTTTCTTCAAGGATTTAAATACTGGCGATTTTGAATGAATGGATGTAACTCTCAGTTGTATTTCTAAATCGCCGAGTTTGCCTTTATATCTTTGTTATAGTCACCTGTTCATGTACCTCAGGACGGCTAATGCCTGCTTTAATTGTTGATCTTTAAGAGAATATTGGTTCCATCACGGCAGCTTAATGTGAACAGTGGTATCGTTCAGTTTATGTAGACGTATTTACCACGGTGTTTAAATAGCGGAAAGCAAAGTGAAGGATAATTCGTACAACGAATTTCAATTTTCCTTTCAAAGAGTTGAATGTTATTATGACACAAATACTTGTCTTTTTTCACTAAAGAATGTTATCTTCATCGAAATGGTTGTGTAAAGATGGAATAGATTGTTAGTGCTTATCCGTTAATTATTCTTTTTTCCAGAAAAATGATTGTCCAATGGTGCAATTTGCAGTATATTTGCGTTAATGAATTGTCTTTTCCCTTAAATAAACATGCATTTTCTGAAAAAATGGACGTTTGTCTGTTGATGCTGTTGAATGTTAATGCATATGCAAATGTCGTTCTTGGAGGTTCATTTCGCATAAATAAGTTTATTTTGTTGTTAATAAAACTATGTTCACCTTAACGAAACACCTATTAACACGAATGGATATTTTCTATAAAAGAAAAGCAAAGAGTGTAGTTCTATTTTTGCTTACCTTGCCTCCTCCTCCTCCTCATTTCTTTTGTTTTCTATTTTTATTTATCTTTTTTTAGTAATTAGACGGGAAAGTTGTTTAGTAAATTGAGGCGAGAAACACACACGACAAATATGTTTTCATTTTTTCTGAGTTTTCGGGAAAATATAGAAACATTGAGTAGAACAATGACAAGACAATATTACACTTTAAGCGTTGTTATCCAAAACCAATCAATACACCTTACATGAACTCTTTTTTTGTATTAATCTCCCCAAATTAACTTCTGAAAAGACTTCCTAACTTAGATTCTTTCGCTTAGAAATCAAAAAATGAAATAAAATAAATAAATAAATAAATAAATAAATAAATAAATTTTGTTTAACGGGGGTGACACTTAACAGTCTCAGACTCCAGATCGAATTGGAATTTGGAAATGTCTGTTTTTGTGGAGGAAGGAAAACCAGAGAACCCGGAGAAAAACCCTCGGAGCAAGGACGAGAACCAACAACAAACTCAACCCACATATGACGTCGAGTCCGGGAATCGAACCAGGGCCACATTGGTGGGAGGCAAGGGCTCTCAACACTGTGCCATCCCTGCCCCCCAGATCTTGGTTTCAATTGAGGGAAGAATGTTAGTTCTTGCTGTTACGTGATACTTTCGAAACCCTGTTTTGGAGTGAAGAGAAGGTAAAAGTCGCTTAAGCACAATGAAAGTAAACTATGATGTTATGTATCCAATAATAACTTCAAAAAACGGTGATACTGACCATGACTGCCGTAAGATAAAAATAGAGCACGAAATCATTTATGAGCCTGTATAACCTGTCGGTATGGCTAAAATAAAACATGACGTCATCCTATGATTAATGTGACGTTAATGAGAATCCACCGCATTTTATTCATGAGATCAAGACAATAGGCGATGACGTCCTCGGCCTTGGTTTATTTCCCCGCAAAATAATGATATTCCCACGCAAAAATCCGGAAGCTGTGGTCCCTACCTAACAACTCTGCTGTAAATTGACCATGTCTATAGAATCCCGATTGAAGACTTTAAGGTCAGTGTTTTATGTCCATATCTCAATTAGGGGAAATCATGTCTCATCAACAATCACTACAAAAGGACAGCCACGTTTAATATTTTCAAGAAGCAATGTCGTGTTAAATACTTGCACACTAACACCAATGAAATTATTTTCTAAAAGCAATAACTCTTCACATCTGGAATAACACTTGACTCAAATAATAATATTATTAAGCAATCAAGAAATTTAACGAGACAAAAATTTCAGGCGTTACCTTCTGTTTCCCAAGATCCCTTTCAGGTCGTTAAGGGCAATTGACAGGAGAAGATCGATGGCTAAGACCTCTACCATATTGAGTACTCCATGCTCAGTCTTCCTAATATGCTGCATTCAGCAGTGTTTGTTTGCGGGCAATTAGACTGCAAGCAGTCCCTTTTTGGATAGTCGAGAGGTCGCGCGAAATAGCCGATCGCGAAAAAAAAACTAGAGCGAACGAGCGGAAGGGGGCTCTTCTCGTTTATTTCTCCTCGCTCCAGACTCGCTGCGCTATGAGCACACCATCTCGACTAACCAAAAAGGACTGCTTGCAGTCTAGCAGGCAATGCGCCATATCTTCATTTAGCTGATACCAAATAGTCTAAAAAGGAAGTGTTTATTGATACTTTTTCAAGCAATTTCTGTTGTGATTGTGTCTTTAAAAAGCGACCGATGTTCATTCCTGGAGTACCAGCGCCTGAAAAAAAAAAAAAAAAGGTCAGAAATCGATGCGAGTGTCTCTTTTATAAATTGGAGATGTTTCTTTTTTTGAAAAACGTGTCTAAAAATGTCTTTATGTGAGCTTGGCTTGAAAAAAAAACTAAAGGCGATGAGCGAGAAAGAAAACCAAAGCTACTTTCAACACAGGAACACTTACGAAATGCGTAATAGATGGATTATGCAACAAAAGATTGCGTCCTCACCTCTGTTTCCGTGTGAACTTTCACGCTGTTTGTACATAGCTGACAGCTACGTTAAAAAATCAGTTTATTAGAACAACATATTTGGTTTGACTTCTAGGATAGTTTAGGAATACATGGAATCTTAAGTTGGTATCCTAATTCAGTGCTCTGGCTTCGCAATTTACAATATTCATAATGAGCTTGCACCCTCAGCGCACTGCACGGTTTCGGTTTCGTTTCAGCGTTGTGAGCCCATCGCCAGGATCTATCACATCCGTTTCCACGAAAAAAAATAAAATAAAATAAAAAAAAAAATCCCCGATTTCAAGCAGTTTAGTTGAACGTGTAATTTATTGGCTTATTTCATGGATATATTATCCATCTTTGGCGTTACTGAATCTACTAGCGGAAGTTCCGAAACGACTGCTCTACAATCTGCCGGATTGCTTACACTGCTCCGTGTATTTATAAACTTTTCATTTTGGTGACATTGTTATGATAAAAAAGAATGATAATTCCTTCCACATTTCTACTCAGGATAGTTAATGCGGCAACATCACGCGATGACACAATCCCATTGTGAAAGATGCCGTTTGATTACAAACTTTTAAATACAGTATAATATTTTTCTCGGAGGGGTTTTATTATTTTTTTCTACTGTAAAATGACAATGTTTATGGAATACCGATTGAACACTGTAAAGCTCAATGGTGTTTGTTGACATCTTAATTAGGGAAACCGTGGGTCGACAACGATCACCACGAAAAGACAACCGCGTTTAGTGTCCTTAAGAAGCAATATCGTGTTAAATACTTGTACAATAAGATACAATAAAATGATTTTATTAAGAAAAACTCCTCACATCTGGAATAAGACTTAATTCCAGTAGTTCACCGATTATTATTATTATTATTTTTTTTTTTTTTAGCTTATTCCAGAACAAGTCTTATGAATCTGACGCTAACCCATTTAACAGGGGTCGGACAAACGAGAATATTTAACTGGAAAGGTGAATTAAACGTAATCTTCCCTTTTCCAATTAAGATCGCTTTCAGCTCTATCAAAGGGATTGGAAGTACACTAACACAGAAGGATCTGTTCTGATTTGCTTAGCTGATAATTTTAGAAACAGAGGAACTTCCCCCCAATTAAGCCAGCTAAATTTCGCTTTCTGAACGGCTTGAAAGTGTTTTTCTTCACAATTCAATTCGAGATACTAGGGTCTTTATGCGTTTTTATAAGATTTTCACCTGCATGAGCTGTAGGTTTGCGTTTCCTGAAAACATGTTTACATGCCCGTTATTACAATTAGAAAAAAAAAATTAAAAATCAAAAAAAAAACAAACAGTCTATTAGAACAACATATATATATTTTTTTTACTTCTAGAATATTTCAAGGAATACATGGAATCTTACGTTGGCATCTAAATTAAGTTCTCCGACTTCACACTTTACAAGATAAAAAGTGAGCTTGTACCCTTTATGCACTACACGGTTTCCAGAAATGTTCCATTGATATTTCACGTTAGGAAGTTTGTAAATCAGAGATTAAGTATTTACGTCTGAAGGTTGGCATCTTATTTCTCCTCTGAAGCCTAATGAAGAAAACAGCAAACAAAATTAACACAAACAATCTAACAAGATGTTGATAGTAAAAGGACAAATTAATCAAACACACCGAACTACACAAACCACAAGTAGAAAATCGTCATGTTTCTGACATTTGCGTTTGCTATACCAGCGTTGGGAGCCTATCGCCAAGATCTATGATATCCGTTTCCGTAAGGAAGAAAAATAATCCTCGATATATGGCGTTGAGTTGAATATGTCTGAAATTTGTGCTAATATAATGGACAAATTATCCATCTCTTGGTGTTGATGAATCTACTAGCGTCAGTTCCGAAATGACTACCCTACAATCTTCCGGATCTTCACAATGCTCTGTGTATTTAGAAACTTTTCATTTCAGTGACATTGTTATGATAAAAAAGAAAATGATAACTCTTTCCAGATTTATACTTAGGATAGTCACAACGTCACTCGATCACTGCAACATCACTCGATCACACAATCTCATTGTGAAAGATGCTGTTTAATTACAAAATTTTAATATTTCTCTCGAAGGGGATTTTTATTTCTACTGCAAAATTACCATTTTTACGGAATCCCGATTGAAGACCGTGAAAGCTGAATGGTGTATGTTCATATCTTAATTAGGGAAACTGTGGGTCACCAACAGTCACCACGAAAAGACAGCCACATAAAGTGTCCTTAAGAAGCAATATCGTCTTAAATACTTGGACAATAATATAAAATAAAATGATATCATTAAGACAAACTCCCCAAATCTGATATAAGACTTGACTCGAATCTGACGCTAACCCATTTATCACGGGTCGGACAAACGAGAATATTTAACTAGAAAGGTGAATTATACGTCACCTTCCGTTTTCCAAGGTCGATTTGCAAAGCTGAAAATTTTAGAAACAGAAGAACTTCCTTCCAATTTAGCTAGCTTATATTCGCTTTCTGAATGGCTTGAAAGACTTTTTATTCATATTTCAGGCCTTTATTCGTTTTCCTAAGATTTTCACCTACATGAGCCGAACGTTTGTGTTTTCCGAAAACATGTTTTAATGCCCGTTATTATTACAATTAGAACAAGTAACGAACATTTAAAATATCTACATGTATAAAGAAAATTCTTCATTTTAATGATCTTCTCTTTTGGTAATTTCAGTAGATACTTTTGTGCCGATTTTGGAAACTTTAACGAAAGATTTTTGGAGCTTATAACGCTGATCACCTACCAAGATTGTCGACACATGGTTCATGTCTAAAGGCTTGATATCATCTGCCGTTGTTTCTCTTTTACCTCTTCTCCTCGGACACCTTTTTGGCCTTCTGAAACATCTTCGTTTCCTCTTTCTTAGCGGCCGCAGTTCAAAAGCCTCTAACTGGTTCATCAGAACGCATATCACAAACAGCAACAAAGTCAACAAGATGAGGAGGCGCTTTGAATCCATTGCTAAGTCTTTGTTTAAAGAAAGTCCAAAGCACTTTAGTTCCGTGCAGTTCGGGTTCTGAAATTGTTCTGGAAGTATCAGTTAACTGTTGGCCTACCGTATATAGCCCGACAAACAAAAGAAAATCGATACCTTGATTTCACCTTTTCTGATCTGCTGCATTTTTGACACGTAAGGTTAAAAGATCCCCAGTTTGTTAATTTACCTGAAGATTAGGAACTCAACTGAAGGCTAATATGTCTACTATATTGAGTAGGCCATGTCCAGTCTCACCAATATTCTTCATTCAGCAGTGTTGGTGTGCGGGAAATGCGCGATAACTTTATTTTACTGATACCAAATAGTGTTGTGTTATGGCTTGGTAAATGCGGGTCTGTAAAAGGTAGTTGTTTTTCGATACTTTTCAAGCAGTGACAGTTTTGATGACTTTTTTAAAAAACGATCCAGCCGGGAGTCTCAGCGACTAAAAAAAATTGTCGGAAATCGGTGCGGGTGTCACTTTTGTAATTCAAGAAGTTTCTTTGAAAAACTTGTCCAAAAATATGTTGACAGTAGCTTGAACTTTGCATATAACCAAAGGCGGTGAGCGACAAAGAAAACCACAAATACTTCCAACCCAGGAACACTTACGAAATGCGTTCAAAGATAGATTATGCAACAAAAGTTTGTGTCCTCACCTTCGTTTCCGTGTGAATTATCATGGTATTTGTACATTAATGACAGCTACGATGACATTGATGACAGATAAATAGCAATGCATCTTACAATTTTATGAATTATTACGTAACATTATAGTGTACATGGTTTCAACACTTATGATTACGTGGAAAAAAAAAAACTGAATGTTCTTCAAATTTCATAGAAAAAAAAGCTCCTCGCTCCTTAATGCTTATATCTGAGGTGATTTTGTTCTTCCGATCAAGTATTCTACGGAGACGGGCAGCCGTTGGGTGCGGTAGTCATGTTCATATTTTGATAGCAAATTAACTTCCCCTTCTATAGACCATTATCGCTCGGCGGCCATGTTCAGTTTTTGGAGAATAAAAAGCGTTGTTTTTGCGCGGCAAGCCTCGCGTTGAATTTGCGTCTGGTCGAGGCTTGCCATGCAAAAACAAAGCTTTTATTCTCCTGAGACTTAACATGGCTGCCGAGTGATAAAGGTCTATTAACTACCAAGCACAAGAAATTCTATATTATATACCCGCTTTCCGCCTTTTAGGAAAGAAATATTTCTTTTGCAGGAAAATTTCTGATGTGGTTAAGATCTATGTCAACTAACGTTCAACCAAAGAAAAACAAGCTTTATGCCAAAAAGCGAAATTACGCAACTAACAAAAATCACTACGGGCAGGAAGTTTTCAGCTTTCAGCAAATAAAAAAAAAAGCAATGACAACGTTGGGTTCCGTTAACGTGATAAAATGTCTAACCAGTAGATCTGTGTTGTTAAACTGTCTTCTGTATCGTCCACAAATTACTCATTTGTTTTCACGTTTTTTTTTTGCCCCCGTCTTTGTTGAGACACTTGTTGAAACACCACTTAATGTCTTATGGTTCCCGAACATCTTTAAAACAATACAGACCTTATTCGAATTCGAGACATAGGTGGGCGGTCATATTTTCAAGAGTTCATAATCCGTCAATCAAAGATTTTACAGCTGTTGTTCACAGTTGCTATGGAGGAGATATAGTTTCATTTCTCGCCTCATCGCACTGGCCATCAATGGCTGCTGCGGTGAGTAGAAGGTTGAGGTACTCTCACAGTAGGATTTTTACCGAGATCTCGGCAATTTTTCAAAGGCTGCCGTACATAAAACAGAATTCCGAAGAAAAAATATTTTTAGTGGTGAATATTTTGTTGTCGAAGGACATTCCCAGAAAAGTCGAACCAGACTGGGCAGGGCTTCTTTCGATGCTCTCAACCGCATCAAATGAACTGTCAATCACTTTTACTTCCTATCAATAATGTGATTGGTTCGTTTAGTGAATCGTGTCAAGCACTCTTTTATCTCAAAATGGCGGCTCGTGCGAGGAAAGAAAGAGGATTTTATGCCTCTCTAAATAGCATATCCTCAATTGATATGCTACCAGAAACAAGAAAGAGGAAAACAAAAGGTCGAGGACGGCTGTGGGAGGTAGAACGACTCATTGCTAAAAGAGAAAGCGCCACGGTCAGTTGAATTCCTTCCTTTTTTTTGATAAGGTTAAGACTCTTTGAGCTTATAAATTTAATCTAATGGAGGACCGTAGTTCGTATTCTTTGTAATATAAGGAAAAATTATCAGAACGTAAAGGAAGGGAAAACAGATTCAATGGCAGTTTGACGATCTAGAATCTTGTTTACTTTTATTCGCTAACAGGGAACCACGGAATACTTGGTTTTGTGGAGGGGTTATTCTCCCTACGAATCGTCTTGGGAACCCGAAGAACATGTTTCGCGCGATTGTGTCCGGTACTATGAATTCATTTTTTCTGAATACAATAATTCTGATAGCCTTACCGTATTCGGTCGCCGTTTTCTCGGAGAGTGTTTTATTTACAAAAGAAAAGCTACTTAATATGTGAAAATTGCACACTGAACATTGTGCTATGATCAGTTGACTAATTCTCCTCACTAATTTTGCTGCTCGTGGTGTATTTACCATCTTTTTAAGCTAATTTTCCTTATTGCAGTTCTAGAATTATAATTTTTTCCTCAAGTTATTAATGATATACTGCAATGGTTTCATATAGGGTGATGTTAAATACAAAAAAAAAATACTGTGGGCAAAGATGTATTTATTGAATTATATTATTGTCTTTTAGATTTTTCAAGAATCCAGTCCTTGACCAGTCTGTTCTTTTTGGTGAGACCACTGCTCTCAGAATTGCTGTTGAGCAACATCTGAAGGCAAAATCAAGGCTACCGGTAACCATAACACTCCGTGGGGATGTGTATCGGTGCCTTTTTAAAAACAAGGGAAACTTTCTAGATGGTTGGCATTTCTTAAATAAAGCAGATTTTCCGACTAAGTATTTCCCGCCATTTTGGGATCATTGTGCGGATTCTCATGGCCAGGGGATAAAAGTCTTTTATCCTATGAAGGTAAGGCATTTTATCTCCTGGTCACCAAAAAAATATAGTGTTGGAGAGGGTCATCATACAGCCCCAAGAGCTTTCCAAGAAAAATTTACGTTTTCATTCATAAGAGTAGCTCTTGGGGATACCTCTTAATTGACTGCCAACGCACGTGATATTTTATGTACCTTTTGTATGATTCAATCTTTTTAGCAAATTTAAAGCTTAATAAAGAAATTACTTTTATTACAGACCTATTTTTTAATGGATTTTAAAGTGCAATATGTAAAATTGATGTGTTTTTCTCCTTGTTTTGTTTGCTCTTATAACCTTCAGGCATTTGTCCACATGACCGGCTCGCTTGCTTGACTATGAGGCTGTCTAGTGTAACAATTATCAATACTGTACATGCATTGGTAGCAATGAATAAATTATAATTTAATAATCAAATTTATTGTCTTATGGGGCAAAGAATCTGCAAAGTGATTCATATGGCAATAGTAAAAAAATTACTCTATTATTATGTCAGGGGTGATTAAAATCTTGATTATTACAGCAACATTAGAACCTCCCTATATGCACCTTTTACCCATAAACTACTTATTTTTTGCCTCTTTTGTTTTGCAATTTTGATTTGGGTTTATTTGTAGACTTTTTCCTTTTCCTTGTTTCTGTAACTTTAGGGACAGGTGCCGGGATAACAGGTATATCCTCCACCACTTCACTGTTGAGGGTCTTCTCATAGGAAAGCCGTTTGCGCTTCCTTCGGCTTTCTTTGATTGTACTCTCCCAGTACTGTGTAGCCTTCTTTGTGTATGTCCGTGGCCTCCTCTTCCTATGCTTTAGCATGCGAATGCGATGTTCAGCTCGCAGAATGTCAGCAGGATCATCTGTATGATTGGTCTTTCTCTGGATGATTCTCCTGGCATCATCATTGTTTTTTTCGACTCCTAGAAGACATGCAGCCCAGCATAAGTTATGACTTTTTTTAATTGCAACAAAGGAATTCCATTTTTCAAAAAAATTGTCAAGTCACTATGCTATGATAAAAAGTACCTTGACCACTAAACTGCTTCAGGTTTTTGTACTTTCTAACCATGTTAGGAATGTGATAAGCTGCTGAATGCAAGTAGCATGTCACTCGTTCTCTTGCATAGCCAATGCGTTTGTCTCCCAAGTCAGCAAAGGTGTCAATCCAGGTCTTAATCTGTTTGGGAAAATGAAATTTATTTCTTATTTTGCAGTAACTTGACTTGGGCAAGAAAAAAAAAAGAACATTATGAGTGATATACAATGTTTTCACAAGGATGTTTGTAACTTAATTTTCTACGATACTCATCAACATCTGTAGGTTCAAATGGTGAGATGAAGTGGAAGTACATTTCAGCAAATCCCTGTTAAAATTAAGGGCAGATATTAAACAGGGCTGTCATGGTTAATGAAAACCATTTTTTGTGCCCCCCAAAATGGAGCAAATGTAAAGTGGGAACTGGGTGTACTTCATTTTACCTGTCTTATTTGATCAGTGAAAGTTGCTCTCTAGTCAGTGAAAAGGCAGGGAATTTTGTATTTCTTGATGAGTGACAACACTTAATATCAGAAAAGGTGAAGTAAAACCCCCATAAGTTGCTAAATAGTGACAATAAAATATTTGGGAGAATGTCCTTAAGCTACTGTAATAATACCTTCCATAACTCTACTATAGTTTTTGCTGTATCTTGCTGGATCAGTGGCTCCATCTTTCCTGGAAGCTCCCTCAAAAGAGTTTTTCGGTCATCTCCCATAAGGCTCGTCCAATCCCAGGTTCCAGACCCCTTACCATCTGCATTTCTCTTTTCCCAGACAGAGAAGGACACACCACAACTATTAATGGCCTGGGTTAAGTTCTTGAGGTGCCAGTGTTGCATATTTTTCTTTCCTGCCACAAGATTTTCTTTTTCATCCCATTGCATCACATCTTCTATTAGATTGCCAATCAGCACATCTGTGACACGGAGCATCAGATGGAGCTCATCTAAAATGATGTGGTCCAGTGGGATGTTTAGTAAAGGCTGGTGGACACAGCAGTAGTTTTCACCTTTAGACTTGCTGGCAAATTGTTTTATCTCCTGCAAAGTTCTTCGAATGGGATCCTCATCATAGTAGTCATCAGGCTTGCTCATGTCTCCTCTTAAAGTGAAATAAATATACACATGTTTTTTTTAATTTTCATTATTGTCCTCAATGCAGCATTGATCTTTCTATTATTTTGTAAACTGAAGGTATTACCTGTCTTTCTTGTGAACTTTGCACCACAAGCAAGCATAGGTGGAATTTGCTGCACTAATGCCCATGACCAGCAAAAGGAACTGGAAAGAAATTTAACATGGATGTAAAATAAATTGATATATATGTGTATATATATTATTTTTTACTATTTTGTGCATACTGTGAATTTTTTTAAGACATGGTTCCAGTTTATTGTTACTTTGTACCAATTATCATTACCTTGTAATCACCACCAAGAAACAGTTCAATTTCCACTGGCTTGCCATCAACAGTTATGTAGCCTCTGTCTTGGATTTCATTGACTTCATTGAATACTTCTTTGAAGCTCTCAGCTAAGGTTTCTCTACTTTCAGGGCCATTGACAACAGCAATGGTGTGTGTACTATGGAGATAATTTGAAAGTTAGATAACTATATTGTTGGTGATTATTTTGAGGAAGGTAGCTACATTGAGCATCTTGATTACTCCCCCCCCCCCCCCCCCAACCCTTAAAGCATTTCAATATATGTAACAAAAGAGCTAACTAACAGTTCTGTCATAATACACCTGATTGAAGGGTATGTCAGTTCATTCAAGAATCAGTGTCTGTTTTTAGTTCTCTTGTTTATGTTACCTTTAGATGAAAGCAAGTCATCTGTGCTTTGCAGAATTGACAGGCTCAGAAGTATAAAGTTACTAACTCTACTCATACGAGCAATCACCACTGAGCTTCACTTTCACTTTCTCGCCTTCTTGAAGCACTTTAGTTTTTTTCTGCAATGGGAAAATTTCATGGTGAGCAAACCCATATTAATTATGGTTTTCAACATAACTGTACTGTGCATTGACCTTGAAAATGCTATCAGTGTTAGGTGTGAGCTGGGGGGGGGGGGGGGGGAGGCCATCCTTGCTCTTTTACATCTGAATGAAAGTTAGAGACCCAGTATGTAGGTGTAAATTTTGAAAAAATAGTTAGTGATATTGAATGTTTGTTTGGCCTCCCTCCAGTTGTTAAAAAATTTAGTGGATAACTTTATCCAGCAGATAAATAAAAT
This sequence comes from Pavona decussata, assembly GCF_977016875.1. Lineage (NCBI taxonomy): Eukaryota > Metazoa > Cnidaria > Anthozoa > Scleractinia > Agariciidae > Pavona > Pavona decussata. The sequence continues at coordinate 31,937 of NW_028145951.1, forward strand.
TGCTTTCCAGTAGATAAATTGTTTTGGTTGGAGTACATTTTATCTGCTGGATAGCAATTTATGCACTGGATAGTGTTATCCACTCTTTCAACAACCGGGGCTAGGTGTTTATTATGACGAGAGAGCTGATATACATACCATGCTTTGAGTCTGCTCAGCCAGTAGCTTTGAAAAGGAGTGTTGTGCTCCTGGGGCCTTGCCTGGAGTTGATTTGATAATGCAGTCCTCATTGAGTGCATTCCTACATTGCTTAAACAGATATGACTTTGGCATTCCTTCAACTGTCATTGTCAACTCATGAATAAACTCATCTCCAACCCCAAATTTATCAATGAGGTAGAGTATACTCTCCACTCTGGCTTTGTCATCCTCGCTGAGTTTGGAGTACCGAGTGTCTTTTTGAGATGCTGTTTGGTTGATGGTTTGCAGCTGCAGGTCAACAGGTAAGTTGGGTGGAGATTCAGTACCAGATGAAGAACTTGAAGGTATGGGTGCTATAACAGGTGAATTACCATGGGGTGGTGTTGCAGGAGAAGAGGAGGGGCAGTTACAGTTGTCAGATTCATTGTAAACAACAGGGGTACTATTTGCTGATTTTGATACCAGAGGGGGTGATGAGCTTGCTGCATTAAAAGCAACAGTGTATGTTTGGACGCCTTCTGGATCCTTTAATTTCAAATAGTCTAACTCCAGTCCAAACAAAGTACAGAAGTGTAAAGCTTTCTGTGCCCTTGTTTTGAGTTCTTTGAGTTTTCTGTTTCGGGCTTGAGTAGTTGTTATCATTGGGACTGGTGTGCCTCTCACCTTTTTGAACTGATCATTCTCCAACTGCTTAATATACTTCTTCATGAGTTCACTTTCTTCTTTGCATGACTGATAGTGGTCTTTCTCCTTCAACATCTCTTCAAATAGCTTCTCTTTTTCTTTTTCAAGATCATGAAATTTTTGCTTCCAGTTGTCAATTTCTTGTTTTGCAAGCTCCAGTTTTTGCTCTAGTTTACAGATTTCCGATGTCCACTCATCAACTGATATGACCTCATCTTTCAAAACAGCTATTTTTTTGTAGGAGGCAAAGAATTCCTTTCTTTGCTTTGGGCTACCCTTCTTGTTTAGAGCCTTTCTCTTGGTCTCTACCAGGTTTCCCAGCTCGTACAACCTCGATTCCAGCCTTTTGCTGTTTCGGTTTAATCTAAATGCGTCTCCTGGTATGTTATGATTTACAAGGTCGATGTACTGGACACCTGTTTGGCTCTCATCAGAGACCAGTTGCCTCCTCCAGGTAGCAAGAGAATCAGACTTTATACTTAACCAGAACAACACTTCATTACCCTTTTCACGTTGCAGAACGACGTATTTCAGTCTAGCACTCGGGCAGTCAGTGAGGGAAATTACAAATCTTCTGTCATATGTGGAGGACATCTCTTAAATTACGATAAGTCAACCTTGTAATTTTGGCATATAAATGGCGCTCTTTTTTAAAATATCCCGCGTAAAAATCTATTGACAAATGAATGACTTAAAGCCTAGTCTCCCTTTGTTCAGCGACAATGCCTGGAGGATATGTATGTACAATGGCGGCCATCGAAGATCGTGTTTGGGGAGATGTTTGGTGTTTTCTGGACTCGCACCTTCCAGTAATCGCTCTCTTGCCGTCTCAGAAGAGAGCTTGAAAAACACACAAAATGAATTTTGAAAACCGAACGCGGATTTTGTCGCATCTGCGGGATATTTTGGAGAGAAAGGAGTGAATGTTTGGACTTCACATTGAGATACCCCTAAAGGTTAGTGGTATTCAGATTCTGCCATTAGGGTTGAATATTCTCGGTCTCATGAGGTATTTTGTCCCTTTGACTCTTAAAATGAGGTTGGAGAATGCACGTTTACGAAATGTGGGAAAACCTAACTGGAATTCAGGGTTTTAATGAAAGCTAAGGCGAACAAATAAACTTCGGGAGTATGTGACCAAAAGCAGATACCCCTAAGGCTGGTGATTCCAAAATCTTTTAACAGAAAGAAATGGCAAAAAGGTTTTCTCATATGTCTCCTGTAATCGCGAGGCGCCATTAGAGCTTGAAATATTCTAAGTGTCACGCGTGAACTGCGCATGTCGGTTCGAAATTGTTGGCGATGACTCTTTGCAACAAGGAAAACGAAGAGCGAAGTAAGTTGCGCGTAATTGACGCTGATGCGTTGATCCTTTCTTCAGAATAAAGCGTTATAAAAGAGCTAACTTCTTTTAATTCCCGTTTTGTTCGGGTTCGCCGTATTTTACGATAAATTTAATGCCATTTTTCTTATATTAGGTGGTTTACTCCAATACATCTCGTGCCATCTTTTACGCTGACCTCAGTTTCATCGGATTCTCTTGTCCGGCGACAATTGGACCCAAAATGATTACTTTCAACTTAATTCAAGTTAAGAAAACATAAGGCAAAATAGTGTCACCTGAAGTCGTCGACAAATCGTCAAAAAAGAATCGGAAATGACCCCCAAGTCGACAAATTACCCTAAAGGAAAAGTTTACCACTTAATCATGGGAAAAATGCCTAATCGCCAACAAACACCCTTGGGGGAAATAACCCTTTGAAAAACCGTTTTACCCTAAGACAAAAGCTCTCGGTACAATTACCACTGAGGGTCTTTACGTTCATTTGTGTTCTTTCATCTTTTGTAGTTAAATCAAGTTATTACTGCTGTCCGCCAATTGTTGGAGGACCGCTTTGTTACTTTTCCATCGTAAAATGTTTGAAAGAAAGCAGGGTAGCATCGTCGTCTGTGTTACATGATAGTCATATCTTGGGATAAACTGAGGGTAGTTATTAAAACCGAAGCACTGTAGACATGCTGACTGCAGAGCTTGTTCACAATGTTCAGTTCTTCAACTTTATAACAAAACTGTTGTGGATAGCCTGGAAATTATATTTGCCTTTCCCTGTCCTCGATTTCGATATTCTATTTGCCGCTTATTGGCAAATGTTGAAGTTATTCTTTTTGCAAACCCTTTCAAAAACAACTGTATTTTAAAACTGATTTGAAAGTATTTAAAATGTATTCGAATTATTTAAACACTATTTTGAAGGCAACACCATGTATTTCAATTCTATTTTACAAAAATGTTTAAATTTTGGTACCTGTTTGAAATATATATTTGAAGTATAGTTAAACTGTATTTCATAACACGGATCGGATACACTGTTATTCTTGACAGTAATGGCAGCAATAAATTTTTAAATATTATCTGGCGCCAAATTTAAAAATAACCTTACAAATTCCTCATCCCTCCTGGAGATTTATATTTTTGGGGCATAATGCAGCAAAGTGCTAAATATTATACCAACAATAGCAGTCACAATATTTATATGTTATACAGGGTACAACACAATGGTACCCACATAAACCAGAAGAAAACCAACTCTTACAGGTAACTGAAATCCTATAGTACAAATTTTTTATACGCAGCTGGGAGCTACAAAAAACAAATCAAAATATTATGTAAGTAAATATTCGGGATGCACTAGTCACCGAAGTACATGTATGACTAGATTCTACTACATTGGCTTCAAAATCTCACACTCAAACCACAGCACACTCTCACTGAATACATTATAATGTTTTTACCTGCATTATTGTGACCAAACCGAACTGAATCTCTTTCAACAGGCGACACGTTCTGCGATACCTCAAGGCCGTCTTGCAGATTTTAATTTCTTTCAATTTCACCTCCTTGAACATGTATACATTCCAGCTCATGCTATTCTTCCTCCACTGAAAACATATAAAATCATCAATTCACAAACAAGAACAAACCATAATTGGCTTCAATTAACACTTGAGATTCACATTACAATCAAAAGCCGTATTCCTTTAACCTCTTAAAAGCACAATTAACGATGAGTGAACTATTCGGACTTTCGGAAAAATATTTGGCAGGCTTTTAAGTTGGACCAATACCAACATGTACACAAAATAGTATCGAATTCTGGAGGGTATCGTGTATACTCAAATTTTGATATTGCATGGATCTCACGTGGACACGTTCTTAATACTGTTTTTACTAAACTTGAAGCTTATGAGAAACTTCTCTTGGCTTCCCGATGCGTATAACTAACATGAACAACGTATACAGTGTGTGGACTTGTTGACATCGCTGTCAACAAAATTTGAGCTTTCTTTTCCAAGAAGGTTCACAGCTTAAACTCGGAGGGTTTTTTATGAATATGGTTGAGGGACAGAATGAGCTTCAAAATACGTCTTGATCAACAAGAGTTTTTAGCAGAGCTTCGCGCGCACCGAAGGCTCGCGCAGAGCCCATAGCTAGGAGATTTTAGTAAACCCATCAGTGCGAGAAATTTTGGTCTTTTATGACGTCACTTCGGTCCGACGGACCGTGCGTACGCTTCTCCATGTAAGCCAATATGAAATGAGACAGTCAAACCCTGTGCTGCAACCCGGGTTAATTTTTCGGCGGGAAACTGCGTGGCCAACTGCGCTGCCGGCCGCGTTTCTTCGGGGGAAAGTTGCATCGCCAACAGCGTTTGAAAAAAAAATCATTTAGAAGGCGACAAAATACAAAGTCAGCTTCAATTTATAAATAAGTCTACAAACATGGAAAGCAAAGAAAGAGAAGTAGAAAGAGATCGAGAAAACAGGCGACGAAGAAGCGAAGTTAGACAGGAAAGAGAGCAACTGAGAGTGCTATCAAACAGGCGAAATTTGAGACGAACAACAAGAGAAAGAAAAGGACAGGGCTCGAAAAAACAGGCTGAATTTTAGTGAAGAACAGCGGGTAAAAAAGCAACAAAGAAATCGAGAAAAGAGGCGGAATTTTAGTGAAGAGCAACGGGAAAAAGAGCCTGGGAGTGCTCGAGAGAGGAGGTGGATTTTTAGTGAAGAACAACGGGAAAAGAGCAAGAAAGAAATCGAGAAAAGAGACAACGAAATAGCGAGGAACAACAAGAAAGAAAGAAAGAAAGAAAGAAAGAAAGAAACTATATTACGTTTTCTTGAGACCACAGATATCGCCTACAGTAAATTACGTTAGCAAGGTTTCATTATGCATGGCCAGCAGTTTATCTGTTTTCAGTTTGTTTAAAGGCAAAGTAAAACACCAATGACAAACATCTCACAGCAACACAGCAAACTGAGAAATTTTCAGTATTTGTGGGTAAATCATATAGAATAAATATATAAGTAAATTACGACCCCGAGAGAAATCAGTAAATCCACCAAATGCTTCTCAACAGACTTTGTGCGCTTAGGTTCGGATCGCGATCTTTTGACTTACCTGTGCTGGTACTTTCCCCCTCTCTGCCTACAATTTACCAGCCTTTTCAAAATCAAGTTGAAATTGGGTATCCAGAAAATGGATGAAACAAAAGAGGAAGAAAGTGTTTAATCAGATAACTTACATAAGATATTGTGTCCTTTACAAACAGCGTTTTCTCTTATGCCAACGAGTGCCAGATTACATTTTTTTCATTCGGTAATTTTTACCCCAAGTCACAGGGTCAGTTATTAAGAGACAGTTTAAACGGTGTTTAACAAAATCACGTTCTATTGTTATTTTCAATTTTGCCAACAGTCATATCTAAACATTATTGGCTGCTGCTGATGACAACAAGAAGAGTTGGAGGCCCACTGATTGTCCTAAGCTGCGGCCTAAGTTAGACTCTGTTTAAATAACTGGCCCATATATTTCACCATTAAATATCTATGTCTCCGTTATAAGAAACTTATTTTCAATTCCGCATGCCGGATTCCGGATTCCAGCTTTTAGTGCTGCCGTTCAGATTTGGCTTTCCAATGTACGGAATGTCATAGAATGTAAAGCAAGAATGAAAGCAGTAAGCTTCTTTTTGGAAGAAGATTCATTGCCATGTAGCAATTGATCATGCGAAACGTTAATTGTGCTTTTAAGAGGTTAAAGGAATACGGGTTTTGATTGTAATGTGAATCTCAAGTGTTAATTAAGTATGAAGCCAATTATGGTTTGTTCTTGTTTGTGAATTGATGATTTTATATGTTTTCAGTGGAGGAAGAATAGCATGAGCTGGAATGTATACATGTTCAAGGAGGTGAAATTGAAAGAAATTAAAATCTGCAAGACGGCCTTGAGGTATCGCAGAACGTGTCGCCTGTTGAAAGAGATTCAGTTCGGTTTGGTCACAATAATGCAGGTAAAAACATTATAATGTATTCAGTGAGAGTGTGCTGTGGTTTGAGTGTGAGATTTTGAAGCCAATGTAGTAGAATCTAGTCATACATGTACTTCGGTGACTAGTGCATCCCGAATATTTACTTACATAATATTTTGATTTGTTTTTTGTAGCTCCCAGCTGCGTATAAAAAATTTGTACTATAGGATTTCAGTTACCTGTAAGAGTTGGTTTTCTTCTGGTTTATGTGGGTACCATTGTGTTGTACCCTGTATAACATATAAATATTGTGACTGCTATTGTTGGTATAATATTTAGCACTTTGCTGCATTATGCCCCAAAAATATAAATCTCCAGGAGGGATGAGGAATTTGTAAGGTTATTTTTAAATTTGGCGCCAGATAATATTTAAAAATTTATTGCTGCCATTACTGTCAAGAATAACAGTGTATCCGATCCGTGTTATGAAATACAGTTTAACTATACTTCAAATATATATTTCAAACAGGTACCAAAATTTAAACATTTTTGTAAAATAGAATTGAAATACATGGTGTTGCCTTCAAAATAGTGTTTAAATAATTCGAATACATTTTAAATACTTTCAAATCAGTTTTAAAATACAGTTGTTTTTGAAAGGGTTTGCAAAAAGAATAACTTCAACATTTGCCAATAAGCGGCAAATAGAATATCGAAATCGAGGACAGGGAAAGGCAAATATAATTTCCAGGCTATCCACAACAGTTTTGTTATAAAGTTGAAGAACTGAACATTGTGAACAAGCTCTGCAGTCAGCATGTCTACAGTGCTTCGGTTTTAATAACTACCCTCAGTTTATCCCAAGATATGACTATCATGTAACACAGACGACGATGCTACCCTGCTTTCTTTCAAACATTTTACGATGGAAAAGTAACAAAGCGGTCCTCCAACAATTGGCGGACAGCAGTAATAACTTGATTTAACTACAAAAGATGAAAGAACACAAATGAACGTAAAGACCCTCAGTGGTAATTGTACCGAGAGCTTTTGTCTTAGGGTAAAACGGTTTTTCAAAGGGTTATTTCCCCCAAGGGTGTTTGTTGGCGATTAGGCATTTTTCCCATGATTAAGTGGTAAACTTTTCCTTTAGGGTAATTTGTCGACTTGGGGGTCATTTCCGATTCTTTTTTGACGATTTGTCGACGACTTCAGGTGACACTATTTTGCCTTATGTTTTCTTAACTTGAATTAAGTTGAAAGTAATCATTTTGGGTCCAATTGTCGCCGGACAAGAGAATCCGATGAAACTGAGGTCAGCGTAAAAGATGGCACGAGATGTATTGGAGTAAACCACCTAATATAAGAAAAATGGCATTAAATTTATCGTAAAATACGGCGAACCCGAACAAAACGGGAATTAAAAGAAGTTAGCTCTTTTATAACGCTTTATTCTGAAGAAAGGATCAACGCATCAGCGTCAATTACGCGCAACTTACTTCGCTCTTCGTTTTCCTTGTTGCAAAGAGTCATCGCCAACAATTTCGAACCGACATGCGCAGTTCACGCGTGACACTTAGAATATTTCAAGCTCTAATGGCGCCTCGCGATTACAGGAGACATATGAGAAAACCTTTTTGCCATTTCTTTCTGTTAAAAGATTTTGGAATCACCAGCCTTAGGGGTATCTGCTTTTGGTCACATACTCCCGAAGTTTATTTGTTCGCCTTAGCTTTCATTAAAACCCTGAATTCCAGTTAGGTTTTCCCACATTTCGTAAACGTGCATTCTCCAACCTCATTTTAAGAGTCAAAGGGACAAAATACCTCATGAGACCGAGAATATTCAACCCTAATGGCAGAATCTGAATACCACTAACCTTTAGGGGTATCTCAATGTGAAGTCCAAACATTCACTCCTTTCTCTCCAAAATATCCCGCAGATGCGACAAAATCCGCGTTCGGTTTTCAAAATTCATTTTGTGTGTTTTTCAAGCTCTCTTCTGAGACGGCAAGAGAGCGATTACTGGAAGGTGCGAGTCCAGAAAACACCAAACATCTCCCCAAACACGATCTTCGATGGCCGCCATTGTACATACATATCCTCCAGGCATTGTCGCTGAACAGAGGGAGACTAGGCTTTAAGTCATTCATTTGTCAATAGATTTTTACGCGGGATATTTTAAAAAAGAGCGCCATTTATATGCCAAAATTACAAGGTTGACTTATCGTAATTTAAGAGATGTCCTCCACATATGACAGAAGATTTGTAATTTCCCTCACTGACTGCCCGAGTGCTAGACTGAAATACGTCGTTCTGCAACGTGAAAAGGGTAATGAAGTGTTGTTCTGGTTAAGTATAAAGTCTGATTCTCTTGCTACCTGGAGGAGGCAACTGGTCTCTGATGAGAGCCAAACAGGTGTCCAGTACATCGACCTTGTAAATCATAACATACCAGGAGACGCATTTAGATTAAACCGAAACAGCAAAAGGCTGGAATCGAGGTTGTACGAGCTGGGAAACCTGGTAGAGACCAAGAGAAAGGCTCTAAACAAGAAGGGTAGCCCAAAGCAAAGAAAGGAATTCTTTGCCTCCTACAAAAAAATAGCTGTTTTGAAAGATGAGGTCATATCAGTTGATGAGTGGACATCGGAAATCTGTAAACTAGAGCAAAAACTGGAGCTTGCAAAACAAGAAATTGACAACTGGAAGCAAAAATTTCATGATCTTGAAAAAGAAAAAGAGAAGCTATTTGAAGAGATGTTGAAGGAGAAAGACCACTATCAGTCATGCAAAGAAGAAAGTGAACTCATGAAGAAGTATATTAAGCAGTTGGAGAATGATCAGTTCAAAAAGGTGAGAGGCACACCAGTCCCAATGATAACAACTACTCAAGCCCGAAACAGAAAACTCAAAGAACTCAAAACAAGGGCACAGAAAGCTTTACACTTCTGTACTTTGTTTGGACTGGAGTTAGACTATTTGAAATTAAAGGATCCAGAAGGCGTCCAAACATACACTGTTGCTTTTAATGCAGCAAGCTCATCACCCCCTCTGGTATCAAAATCAGCAAATAGTACCCCTGTTGTTTACAATGAATCTGACAACTGTAACTGCCCCTCCTCTTCTCCTGCAACACCACCCCATGGTAATTCACCTGTTATAGCACCCATACCTTCAAGTTCTTCATCTGGTACTGAATCTCCACCCAACTTACCTGTTGACCTGCAGCTGCAAACCATCAACCAAACAGCATCTCAAAAAGACACTCAGTACTCCAAACTCAGCGAGGATGACAAAGCCAGAGTGGAGAGTATACTCTACCTCATTGATAAATTTGGGGTTGGAGATGAGTTTATTCATGAGTTGACAATGACAGTTGAAGGAATGCCAAAGTCATATCTGTTTAAGCAATGTAGGAATGCACTCAATGAGGACTGCATTATCAAATCAACTCCAGGCAAGGCCCCAGGAGCACAACACTCCTTTTCAAAGCTACTGGCTGAGCAGACTCAAAGCATGGTATGTATATCAGCTCTCTCGTCATAATAAACACCTAGCCCCGGTTGTTGAAAGAGTGGATAACACTATCCAGTGCATAAATTGCTATCCAGCAGATAAAATGTACTCCAACCAAAACAATTTATCTACTGGAAAGCAATTTTATTTATCTGCTGGATAAAGTTATCCACTAAATTTTTTAACAACTGGAGGGAGGCCAAACAAACATTCAATATCACTAACTATTTTTTCAAAATTTACACCTACATACTGGGTCTCTAACTTTCATTCAGATGTAAAAGAGCAAGGATGGCCTCCCCCCCCCCCCCAGCTCACACCTAACACTGATAGCATTTTCAAGGTCAATGCACAGTACAGTTATGTTGAAAACCATAATTAATATGGGTTTGCTCACCATGAAATTTTCCCATTGCAGAAAAAAACTAAAGTGCTTCAAGAAGGCGAGAAAGTGAAAGTGAAGCTCAGTGGTGATTGCTCGTATGAGTAGAGTTAGTAACTTTATACTTCTGAGCCTGTCAATTCTGCAAAGCACAGATGACTTGCTTTCATCTAAAGGTAACATAAACAAGAGAACTAAAAACAGACACTGATTCTTGAATGAACTGACATACCCTTCAATCAGGTGTATTATGACAGAACTGTTAGTTAGCTCTTTTGTTACATATATTGAAATGCTTTAAGGGTTGGGGGGGGGGGGGAGTAATCAAGATGCTCAATGTAGCTACCTTCCTCAAAATAATCACCAACAATATAGTTATCTAACTTTCAAATTATCTCCATAGTACACACACCATTGCTGTTGTCAATGGCCCTGAAAGTAGAGAAACCTTAGCTGAGAGCTTCAAAGAAGTATTCAATGAAGTCAATGAAATCCAAGACAGAGGCTACATAACTGTTGATGGCAAGCCAGTGGAAATTGAACTGTTTCTTGGTGGTGATTACAAGGTAATGATAATTGGTACAAAGTAACAATAAACTGGAACCATGTCTTAAAAAAATTCACAGTATGCACAAAATAGTAAAAAATAATATATATACACATATATATCAATTTATTTTACATCCATGTTAAATTTCTTTCCAGTTCCTTTTGCTGGTCATGGGCATTAGTGCAGCAAATTCCACCTATGCTTGCTTGTGGTGCAAAGTTCACAAGAAAGACAGGTAATACCTTCAGTTTACAAAATAATAGAAAGATCAATGCTGCATTGAGGACAATAATGAAAATTAAAAAAAACATGTGTATATTTATTTCACTTTAAGAGGAGACATGAGCAAGCCTGATGACTACTATGATGAGGATCCCATTCGAAGAACTTTGCAGGAGATAAAACAATTTGCCAGCAAGTCTAAAGGTGAAAACTACTGCTGTGTCCACCAGCCTTTACTAAACATCCCACTGGACCACATCATTTTAGATGAGCTCCATCTGATGCTCCGTGTCACAGATGTGCTGATTGGCAATCTAATAGAAGATGTGATGCAATGGGATGAAAAAGAAAATCTTGTGGCAGGAAAGAAAAATATGCAACACTGGCACCTCAAGAACTTAACCCAGGCCATTAATAGTTGTGGTGTGTCCTTCTCTGTCTGGGAAAAGAGAAATGCAGATGGTAAGGGGTCTGGAACCTGGGATTGGACGAGCCTTATGGGAGATGACCGAAAAACTCTTTTGAGGGAGCTTCCAGGAAAGATGGAGCCACTGATCCAGCAAGATACAGCAAAAACTATAGTAGAGTTATGGAAGGTATTATTACAGTAGCTTAAGGACATTCTCCCAAATATTTTATTGTCACTATTTAGCAACTTATGGGGGTTTTACTTCACCTTTTCTGATATTAAGTGTTGTCACTCATCAAGAAATACAAAATTCCCTGCCTTTTCACTGACTAGAGAGCAACTTTCACTGATCAAATAAGACAGGTAAAATGAAGTACACCCAGTTCCCACTTTACATCTGCTCCATTTTGGGGGGCACAAAAAATGGTTTTCATTAACCATGACAGCCCTGTTTAATATCTGCCCTTAATTTTAACAGGGATTTGCTGAAATGTACTTCCACTTCATCTCACCATTTGAACCTACAGATGTTGATGAGTATCGTAGAAAATTAAGTTACAAACATCCTTGTGAAAACATTGTATATCACTCATAATGTTCTTTTTTTTTTCTTGCCCAAGTCAAGTTACTGCAAAATAAGAAATAAATTTCATTTTCCCAAACAGATTAAGACCTGGATTGACACCTTTGCTGACTTGGGAGACAAACGCATTGGCTATGCAAGAGAACGAGTGACATGCTACTTGCATTCAGCAGCTTATCACATTCCTAACATGGTTAGAAAGTACAAAAACCTGAAGCAGTTTAGTGGTCAAGGTACTTTTTATCATAGCATAGTGACTTGACAATTTTTTTGAAAAATGGAATTCCTTTGTTGCAATTAAAAAAAGTCATAACTTATGCTGGGCTGCATGTCTTCTAGGAGTCGAAAAAAACAATGATGATGCCAGGAGAATCATCCAGAGAAAGACCAATCATACAGATGATCCTGCTGACATTCTGCGAGCTGAACATCGCATTCGCATGCTAAAGCATAGGAAGAGGAGGCCACGGACATACACAAAGAAGGCTACACAGTACTGGGAGAGTACAATCAAAGAAAGCCGAAGGAAGCGCAAACGGCTTTCCTATGAGAAGACCCTCAACAGTGAAGTGGTGGAGGATATACCTGTTATCCCGGCACCTGTCCCTAAAGTTACAGAAACAAGGAAAAGGAAAAAGTCTACAAATAAACCCAAATCAAAATTGCAAAACAAAAGAGGCAAAAAATAAGTAGTTTATGGGTAAAAGGTGCATATAGGGAGGTTCTAATGTTGCTGTAATAATCAAGATTTTAATCACCCCTGACATAATAATAGAGTAATTTTTTTACTATTGCCATATGAATCACTTTGCAGATTCTTTGCCCCATAAGACAATAAATTTGATTATTAAATTATAATTTATTCATTGCTACCAATGCATGTACAGTATTGATAATTGTTACACTAGACAGCCTCATAGTCAAGCAAGCGAGCCGGTCATGTGGACAAATGCCTGAAGGTTATAAGAGCAAACAAAACAAGGAGAAAAACACATCAATTTTACATATTGCACTTTAAAATCCATTAAAAAATAGGTCTGTAATAAAAGTAATTTCTTTATTAAGCTTTAAATTTGCTAAAAAGATTGAATCATACAAAAGGTACATAAAATATCACGTGCGTTGGCAGTCAATTAAGAGGTATCCCCAAGAGCTACTCTTATGAATGAAAACGTAAATTTTTCTTGGAAAGCTCTTGGGGCTGTATGATGACCCTCTCCAACACTATATTTTTTTGGTGACCAGGAGATAAAATGCCTTACCTTCATAGGATAAAAGACTTTTATCCCCTGGCCATGAGAATCCGCACAATGATCCCAAAATGGCGGGAAATACTTAGTCGGAAAATCTGCTTTATTTAAGAAATGCCAACCATCTAGAAAGTTTCCCTTGTTTTTAAAAAGGCACCGATACACATCCCCACGGAGTGTTATGGTTACCGGTAGCCTTGATTTTGCCTTCAGATGTTGCTCAACAGCAATTCTGAGAGCAGTGGTCTCACCAAAAAGAACAGACTGGTCAAGGACTGGATTCTTGAAAAATCTAAAAGACAATAATATAATTCAATAAATACATCTTTGCCCACAGTATTTTTTTTTTGTATTTAACATCACCCTATATGAAACCATTGCAGTATATCATTAATAACTTGAGGAAAAAATTATAATTCTAGAACTGCAATAAGGAAAATTAGCTTAAAAAGATGGTAAATACACCACGAGCAGCAAAATTAGTGAGGAGAATTAGTCAACTGATCATAGCACAATGTTCAGTGTGCAATTTTCACATATTAAGTAGCTTTTCTTTTGTAAATAAAACACTCTCCGAGAAAACGGCGACCGAATACGGTAAGGCTATCAGAATTATTGTATTCAGAAAAAATGAATTCATAGTACCGGACACAATCGCGCGAAACATGTTCTTCGGGTTCCCAAGACGATTCGTAGGGAGAATAACCCCTCCACAAAACCAAGTATTCCGTGGTTCCCTGTTAGCGAATAAAAGTAAACAAGATTCTAGATCGTCAAACTGCCATTGAATCTGTTTTCCCTTCCTTTACGTTCTGATAATTTTTCCTTATATTACAAAGAAGACGAACCACGGTCCTCCATTAGATTAAATTTATAAGCTCAAAGAGTCTTAACCTTATCAAAACAAAGGAAGGAATTCAACTGACCGTGGCGCTTTCTCTTTTAGCAATGAGTCGTTCTACCTCCCACAGCCGTCCTCGACCTTTTGTTTTCCTCTTTCTTGTTTCTGGTAGCATATCAATTGAGGATATGCTATTTAGAGAGGCATAAAATCCTCTTTCTTTCCTCGCACGAGCCGCCATTTTGAGATAAAAGAGTGCTTGACACGATTCACTAAACGAACCAATCACATTATTGATAGGAAGTAAAAGTGATTGACAGTTCATTTGATGCGGTTGAGAGCATCGAAAGAAGCCCTGCCCAGTCTGGTTCGACTTTTCTGGGAATGTCCTTCGACAACAAAATATTCACCACTAAAAATATTTTTTCTTCGGAATTCTGTTTTATGTACGGCAGCCTTTGAAAAATTGCCGAGATCTCAGTAAAAATTCCTACTGTGAGAGTACCTCAACCTTCTACTCACCGCAGCAGCCATTGATGGCCAGTGCGATGAGGCGAGAAATGAAACTATATCTCCTCCATAGCAACTGTGAACAACAGCTGTAAAATCTTTGATTGACGGATTATGAACTCTTGAAAATATGACCGCCCACCTATGTCTCGAATTCGAATAAGGTCTGTATTGTTTTAAAGATGTTCGGGAACCATAAGACATTAAGTGGTGTTTCAACAAGTGTCTCAACAAAGACGGGGGCAAAAAAAAAACGTGAAAACAAATGAGTAATTTGTGGACGATACAGAAGACAGTTTAACAACACAGATCTACTGGTTAGACATTTTATCACGTTAACGGAACCCAACGTTGTCATTGCTTTTTTTTTTATTTGCTGAAAGCTGAAAACTTCCTGCCCGTAGTGATTTTTGTTAGTTGCGTAATTTCGCTTTTTGGCATAAAGCTTGTTTTTCTTTGGTTGAACGTTAGTTGACATAGATCTTAACCACATCAGAAATTTTCCTGCAAAAGAAATATTTCTTTCCTAAAAGGCGGAAAGCGGGTATATAATATAGAATTTCTTGTGCTTGGTAGTTAATAGACCTTTATCACTCGGCAGCCATGTTAAGTCTCAGGAGAATAAAAGCTTTGTTTTTGCTTGGCAAGCCTCGACCAGACGCAAATTCAACGCGAGGCTTGCCGCGCAAAAACAACGCTTTTTATTCTCCAAAAACTGAACATGGCCGCCGAGCGATAATGGTCTATAGAAGGGGAAGTTAATTTGCTATCAAAATATGAACATGACTACCGCACCCAACGGCTGCCCGTCTCCGTAGAATACTTGATCGGAAGAACAAAATCACCTCAGATATAAGCATTAAGGAGCGAGGAGCCTTTTTTTCTATGAAATTTGAAGAACATTCAGTTTTTTTTTCCACGTAATCATAAGTGTTGAAACCATGTACACTATGATGTTACGTAATATTTCATAAAATTGTAAGATGCATTGCTATTTATCTGTCATCAATGTCATCGTAGCTGTCATTAATGTACAAATACCATGATAATTCACACGGAAACGAAGGTGAGGACACAAACGTTTGTTGCATAATCTATCTTTGAACGCATTTCGTAAGTGTTCCTGGGTTGGAAGTATTTGTGGTTTTCTTTGTCGCTCACCGCCTTTGGTTATATGCAAAGTTCAAGCTACTGTCAACATATTTTTGGACAAGTTTTTCAAAGAAACTTCTTGAATTACAAAAGTGACACCCGCACCGATTTCCGACAATTTTTTTTAGTCGCTGAGACTCCCGGCTGGATCGTTTTTTAAAAAAGTCATCAAAACTGTCACTGCTTGAAAAGTATCGAAAAACAACTACCTTTTACAGACCCGCATTTACCAAGCCATAACACAACACTATTTGGTATCAGTAAAATAAAGTTATCGCGCATTTCCCGCACACCAACACTGCTGAATGAAGAATATTGGTGAGACTGGACATGGCCTACTCAATATAGTAGACATACTAGCCTTCAGTTGAGTTCCTAATCTTCAGGTAAAT
The DNA here is from genome assembly GCF_977016875.1 of Pavona decussata. Lineage (NCBI taxonomy): Eukaryota > Metazoa > Cnidaria > Anthozoa > Scleractinia > Agariciidae > Pavona > Pavona decussata. Next base: position 47,881 of record NW_028145951.1, read on the forward strand.
TAACAAACTGGGGATCTTTTAACCTTACGTGTCAAAAATGCAGCAGATCAGAAAAGGTGAAATCAAGGTATCGATTTTCTTTTGTTTGTCGGGCTATATACGGTAGGCCAACAGTTAACTGATACTTCCAGAACAATTTCAGAACCCGAACTGCACGGAACTAAAGTGCTTTGGACTTTCTTTAAACAAAGACTTAGCAATGGATTCAAAGCGCTTCCTCATCTTGTTGACTTTGTTGCTGTTTGTGATATGCGTTCTGATGAACCAGTTAGAGGCTTTTGAACTGCGGCCGCTAAGAAAGAGGAAACGAAGATGTTTCAGAAGGCCAAAAAGGTGTCCGAGGAGAAGAGGTAAAAGAGAAACAACGGCAGATGATATCAAGCCTTTAGACATGAACCATGTGTCGACAATCTTGGTAGGTGATCAGCGTTATAAGCTCCAAAAATCTTTCGTTAAAGTTTCCAAAATCGGCACAAAAGTATCTACTGAAATTACCAAAAGAGAAGATCATTAAAATGAAGAATTTTCTTTATACATGTAGATATTTTAAATGTTCGTTACTTGTTCTAATTGTAATAATAACGGGCATTAAAACATGTTTTCGGAAAACACAAACGTTCGGCTCATGTAGGTGAAAATCTTAGGAAAACGAATAAAGGCCTGAAATATGAATAAAAAGTCTTTCAAGCCATTCAGAAAGCGAATATAAGCTAGCTAAATTGGAAGGAAGTTCTTCTGTTTCTAAAATTTTCAGCTTTGCAAATCGACCTTGGAAAACGGAAGGTGACGTATAATTCACCTTTCTAGTTAAATATTCTCGTTTGTCCGACCCGTGATAAATGGGTTAGCGTCAGATTCGAGTCAAGTCTTATATCAGATTTGGGGAGTTTGTCTTAATGATATCATTTTATTTTATATTATTGTCCAAGTATTTAAGACGATATTGCTTCTTAAGGACACTTTATGTGGCTGTCTTTTCGTGGTGATTGTTGGTGACCCACAGTTTCCCTAATTAAGATATGAACATACACCATTCAGCTTTCACAGTCTTCAATCGGGATTCCGTAAAAATGGTAATTTTGCAGTAGAAATAAAAATCCCCTCCGAGAGAAATATTAAAATTTTGTAATTAAACAGCATCTTTCACAATGAGATTGTGTGATCGAGTGATGTTGCAGTGATCGAGTGACGTTGTGACTATCCTAAGTATAAATCTGGAAAGAGTTATCATTTTCTTTTTTATCATAACAATGTCACTGAAATGAAAAGTTTCTAAATACACAGAGCATTGTGAAGATCCGGAAGATTGTAGGGTAGTCATTTCGGAACTGACGCTAGTAGATTCATCAACACCAAGAGATGGATAATTTGTCCATTATATTAGCACAAATTTCAGACATATTCAACTCAACGCCATATATCGAGGATTATTTTTCTTCCTTACGGAAACGGATATCATAGATCTTGGCGATAGGCTCCCAACGCTGGTATAGCAAACGCAAATGTCAGAAACATGACGATTTTCTACTTGTGGTTTGTGTAGTTCGGTGTGTTTGATTAATTTGTCCTTTTACTATCAACATCTTGTTAGATTGTTTGTGTTAATTTTGTTTGCTGTTTTCTTCATTAGGCTTCAGAGGAGAAATAAGATGCCAACCTTCAGACGTAAATACTTAATCTCTGATTTACAAACTTCCTAACGTGAAATATCAATGGAACATTTCTGGAAACCGTGTAGTGCATAAAGGGTACAAGCTCACTTTTTATCTTGTAAAGTGTGAAGCCGGAGAACTTAATTTAGATGCCAACGTAAGATTCCATGTATTCCTTGAAATATTCTAGAAGTAAAAAAAATATATATATGTTGTTCTAATAGACTGTTTTTTTTTTTTTTTTGATTTTTAAATTTTTTTTTCTAATTGTAATAACGGGCATGTAAACATGTTTTCAGGAAACGCAAACCTACAGCTCATGCAGGTGAAAATCTTATAAAAACGCATAAAGACCCTAGTATCTCGAATTGAATTGTGAAGAAAAACACTTTCAAGCCGTTCAGAAAGCGAAATTAAGCTGGCTTAATTGGGGGGAAGTTCCTCTGTTTCTAAAATTATCAGCTAAGCAAATCAGAACAGATCCTTCTGTGTTAGTGTACTTCCAATCCCTTTGATAGAGCTGAAAGCGATCTTAATTGGAAAAGGGAAGATTACGTTTAATTCACCTTTCCAGTTAAATATTCTCGTTTGTCCGACCCCTGTTAAATGGGTTAGCGTCAGATTCATAAGACTTGTGCTGGAATAAGCTAAAAAAAAAAAAAATAATAATAATCGGTGAACTACTGGAATTAAGTCTTATTCCAGATGTGAGGAGTTTTTCTTAATAAAATCATTTTATTGTATCTTATTGTACAAGTATTTAACACGATATTGCTTCTTAAGGACACTAAACGCGGTTGTCTTTTCGTGGTGATCGTTGTCGACCCACGGTTTCCCTAATTAAGATGTCAACATACACCATTGAGCTTTACAGTGTTCAATCGGTATTCCATCAACATTGTCATTTTACAGTAGAAAAAAATAATAAATCCCCTCCGAGAGAAATATTATACTGTATTTAAAAGTTTGTAATCAAACGGCATCTTTCACAATGGGATTGTGTCATCGCGTGATGTTGCCGCATTAACTATCCTGAGTAGAAATGTGGAAGGGATTATCATTCTTTTTTATCATAACAATGTCACCAAAATGAAAAGTTTATAAATACACGGAGCAGTGTAAGCAATCCGGCAGATTGTAGAGTAGTCGTTTCGGAACTTCCGCTAGTAGATTCAGTAACGCCAAAGATGGATAATATATCCATGAAATAAGCACAATAAATTACACGTTCAACTAAACTGCTTGAAATCGGGGATTTTTTTTTTTTTTTTTTTTTCGTGGAAACGGATGTGATAGATCCTGGCGATGGGCTCACAACGCTGAAACGAAACCGAAACCGTGCAGTGCGCTGAGGGTGCAAGCTCATTATGAATATTGTAAATTGCGAAGCCAGAGCACTGAATTAGGATGCCAACTTAAGATTCCATGTATTCCTAAACTATCCTAGAAGTCAAACCAAATATGTTGTTCTAATAAACTGATTTTTTAACGTAGCTGTCAGCTATGTACAAACAGCGTGAAAGTTCACACGGAAACAGAGGTGAGGACGCAATCTTTTGTTGCATAATCCATCTATTACGCATTTCGTAAGTGTTCCTGTGTTGAAAGTAGCTTTGGTTTTCTTTCTCGCTCATCGCCTTTAGTTTTTTTTTTCAAGCCAAGCTCACATAAAGACATTTTTAGACACGTTTTTCAAAAAAAGAAACATCTCCAATTTATAAAAGAGACACTCGCATCGATTTCTGACCTTTTTTTTTTTTTTTTCAGGCGCTGGTACTCCAGGAATGAACATCGGTCGCTTTTTAAAGACACAATCACAACAGAAATTGCTTGAAAAAGTATCAATAAACACTTCCTTTTTAGACTATTTGGTATCAGCTAAATGAAGATATGGCGCATTGCCTGCTAGACTGCAAGCAGTCCTTTTTGGTTAGTCGAGATGGTGTGCTCATAGCGCAGCGAGTCTGGAGCGAGGAGAAATAAACGAGAAGAGCCCCCTTCCGCTCGTTCGCTCTAGTTTTTTTTTCGCGATCGGCTATTTCGCGCGACCTCTCGACTATCCAAAAAGGGACTGCTTGCAGTCTAATTGCCCGCAAACAAACACTGCTGAATGCAGCATATTAGGAAGACTGAGCATGGAGTACTCAATATGGTAGAGGTCTTAGCCATCGATCTTCTCCTGTCAATTGCCCTTAACGACCTGAAAGGGATCTTGGGAAACAGAAGGTAACGCCTGAAATTTTTGTCTCGTTAAATTTCTTGATTGCTTAATAATATTATTATTTGAGTCAAGTGTTATTCCAGATGTGAAGAGTTATTGCTTTTAGAAAATAATTTCATTGGTGTTAGTGTGCAAGTATTTAACATGACATTGCTTCTTGAAAATATTAAACGTGGCTGTCCTTTTGTAGTGATTGTTGATGAGACATGATTTCCCCTAATTGAGATATGGACATAAAACACTGACCTTACAGTCTTCAATCGGGATTCTATAGACATGGTCAATTTACAGCAGAGTTGTTAGGTAGGGACCACAGCTTCCGGATTTTTGCGTGGGAATATCATTATTTTGCGGGGAAATAAACCAAGGCCGAGGACGTCATCGCCTATTGTCTTGATCTCATGAATAAAATGCGGTGGATTCTCATTAACGTCACATTAATCATAGGATGACGTCATGTTTTATTTTAGCCATATCGACAGGTTATACAGGCTCATAAATGATTTCGTGCTCTATTTTTATCTTACGGCAGTCATGGTCAGTATCACCGGTTTTTGAAGTTATTATTGGATACATAACATCATAGTTTACTTTCATTGTGCTTAAGCGACTTTTACCTTCTCTTCACTCCAAAACAGGGTTTCGAAAGTATCACGTAACAGCAAGAACTAACATTCTTCCCTCAATTGAAACCAAGATCTGGGGGGCAGGGATGGCACAGTGTTGAGAGCCCTTGCCTCCCACCAATGTGGCCCTGGTTCGATTCCCGGACTCGACGTCATATGTGGGTTGAGTTTGTTGTTGGTTCTCGTCCTTGCTCCGAGGGTTTTTCTCCGGGTTCTCTGGTTTTCCTTCCTCCACAAAAACAGACATTTCCAAATTCCAATTCGATCTGGAGTCTGAGACTGTTAAGTGTCACCCCCGTTAAACAAAATTTATTTATTTATTTATTTATTTATTTATTTTATTTCATTTTTTGATTTCTAAGCGAAAGAATCTAAGTTAGGAAGTCTTTTCAGAAGTTAATTTGGGGAGATTAATACAAAAAAAGAGTTCATGTAAGGTGTATTGATTGGTTTTGGATAACAACGCTTAAAGGGAATATTTGTTTACAAATAGGATTTTATGTCTTCAATCCGATCTGTTGTTTGTCTTTTTATTCAATACTGAAGTTTCTTTAGGAATTTTGTTGTATTGTGTGACATAATGTCACGATACCAGGGTCACGGGCTGGGGCCCTGACAATCTATATTGTACCACCCTCTAGCGTTCATGACCTTTGCACCAAGACACGCACCACGTTCGTCAGTGGATTACTTCTGAACGAATTCAGCCGCCTTTTATTTTTAAGGTAAGCTCTTTCTTATTTGCATACGCTTAATTACGGCCGTATTTTAAGGTTCAGTGGCTAAGTTCACGCGTTTGCAATTGTTTTTCTGGTACGACTTGAGAGTCGCTTTCACCGCCCGCATTCCTGCTTAGTCGCGACTCATACGCCTTCTGTAATTTCTTTTATTCTGCAGTAACGCCTTTGTTTCATGGCTTCTGCAGCGGCCACAGTTCTTATTTTAGGGCATTCCTTTGTTAAGAGGCTAAAGAGCGATATAGAGACTGGATTTGACTCGCGTGTTGACGGGAATTTTAATCTGCATGGCAGTGCTTTTGTCCACATGTTCGGCGTGGGAGGTCGAACTGTTTCGAAGGTTCAAGCCCACGACCTTAACGTTATTTCACGTCTTGCTCCGGACGTGGTGATCCTAGAGATCGGTACCAATGATCTTTCACAGTCAGGGCCTGAAGTAGTAGCATCGGAAATTGAAGTCCTTGTTTCTTTACTGCGCGAAAAATATTCTGTTCGCGTCATAGGCGTTTGCCAAGTCATTCCTCGTGGTCAGTCGTACGCGGGCTTTCAGTCCTTCAATATAAAAGTGCCAGTTCTACATCAGTGTCTTAGTGCATTATTAGAGCACATCGATAATGTTTTCTGTTGGTATCATAAGGGTTTTTCTAATTTATCACAAACCCGACTTACTCATGATGGTGTGCATTTAGACCCACTGGGTCAATACTTTTTGTACCGTAGCTATCGCGGCGCCATTTTAAAGGCGTTAAACATGCTTTAGGTGTCATCATTGTCACCCAGATCACCGTTTTATTCTGGTTTATGTTACGTTTGTTAAGGCTAATTTTCTGCTCTATGTATTAATTTTCATATTAATGTATATTTTTGTTTTGTTCATTTGTGGGCTCTTAATTGGCATTGCCACTTTGGCGACATTTTGTCAGCCCGGCTTGTCCTGCCCAATTTTTCTTTTGTTGCATTACATTTTATTTTTATTTTTAAAAATAAAAATAAAATCTGAGAGGGCTTTGTTCCCTTATTGGCTGTTCATATTCTTATGACAGCTCTGAATTTGAGGCTTTGTTCCTCATTTATTTTGCTCACTCTCTTGTTATGTCAGCTGTGCTGGTCATATGTTTATGCCAGCTGTAATTCGAGGCTTTGCTCCTCGTGTCAATTGCTGTTCGTAAAATTTTTTACGTCAGCTTTAATTTGAGGTTTAGTTCCTCTTTTTATTCCAAGGTCGTTGCGGCCTTGTTTTTTTGTAATGGGCATTGCTCCCTTATTTGCTGGCCATATGTTAACGCCAGCTTTAATTCGAGGCTTCATTCCTCGATTTTTATTTTTTGCTGGCATGTGAGCATTATTTTGAGGCTTTGTTCCTCTATTTTTATTATGGGGCTTTGCTCCTCTGATATTGAAATTATGATTTACTATCTTGTGTAATGGTCTTAATTGTTATGTAAGTTCATTGAGACTCCATGTCTGTGTATTTCCTATACCAGTACCAGCCTGTAAGTTTGTTTTTGGACCACAGAGTCTGCCGCTTTTCTCTATCCTAGAATGCCTCCACGTCGCCAGAAACGTCCATCAGTTCATCCGCCCGTGCAACCTCCTCCTAAACGGACACGGCGCGTCACTAAAACTACTGGCAAGGACAAAGTTCAGCGTGTGCCTGCCGCCACTGCAGAATCACCCACCACAGGTCTTCATCCTTCTGCAGCATCTTCCATCCCTCCTGGTCTTCTGGAACAGATTGTGTCCAAAGTAACCACAGAAGTTACCAAACAGTTAACACCCCTCCTTATTCCTGCTGGCCAGTCTGCTCCTCCAAGTTCTCAGCTTCAAGAGGAAGTTCCAGCCTGTACTCCTACTGATGTGACTATTGCAAGTGGGGATTCCCAATCATCGCGTAGTGTTGCTGCTGTAGTTAGTGATTCAGTAAATGCAGTTAATGCAACCCTCTCAGGTGAGGTTCTGCCTGCCACCACATCAACTCCTTTACCATCAGGCCCTTTGTTTAACTCTGCCAGCCTCCCAATTGATTCGAGGGTTTCTCCTAAACTTAAGGGAAAGATTTGGCTGCAAGAGTACATCGATTTTGGCTCATTACTGGTTAATCCAGTACTAGACAATAAATTCCAGCTAAGTTTGCAAACAACTACAGAGGGCAGAACCCCGTCTCTGTGTTTTGAACCGGCGGTCAGGCCTAAGAAGATTCAGAACATCGAAACTTGGATGCATGCCTTCCATATTTTTGCGGGCATTTATGTCCAGAAATATCCAAATGAGGCCTCAGTTCTCATGAAATATGCAGATGTTATCCAGGACTTGGCAGCCAGGGGGCACAACTGAAAATATTACGATGAGCATTTTCGCTTTCTGAGACAGACCCAGCCCACTTCCCTCCCCTGGGGTAATGTTCACTGGGAGCTCTGGTTACGATCACAGCAGACCCCATATCAGAGAACTCCTCAGAGTTCAGGGAAAACCAACCGGTTTGTAGCAATCCCTAAGGGTTTTTGCTATAAATACCATAAAGGCAATGAGTGTGCTGGCTGTAACTTTAAGCACACCTGTTTCAAGTGTGACGGCCAACATCGAGCCTCTCAGTGTAATTTTCGTGGCCCACGCAAATCCCCCATCACCCGCACCCAGGCTGCCAAGCCCTCCTCTTCCAACCCCAATAAGAGTTCATAATTTATGTCTTCTTCTTTCTGGTTACATTCATTCAACTGTTGAATTCTTGCGTTCTGGATTTACTGACGGTTTTCCCTTACATTATGAAGGTGATCATGTTTGTTTTGAGACCACCAATTTGAAGTCAGCTCTTGAACATCCTGAGATAGTAGATGCAAAACTAAAGAAAGAACTGGATGCCCATAGGCTAGCTGGCCCATTCCACTCTCCCCCATTTCCAATTTTCCATGTGTCCCCCATAGGTGTGGTCCCTAAGAAGTTGCCTGGTGAATTTAGACTTATTCATCATTTATCCTATCCAAAAGGTACATCAATTAATGATGGGATTTCTTCTGTGAATACAAGTGTCCATTATGCTACCATACGAGATGCCATTCACTTTATTAAACTTGCTGGCCCAGGTTGTTTTTTAGCCAAAACAGATGTTAAAAATGAATTTAGAATAATTCCAATTCACCCCCGTGACTACCATCTTCTCGGTATAAAATGGAATGGAAGTTATTATTATGATCGCTGCATGCCAATGGGTTGTGCCAGTTCATGCAAAACTTTCGAAATTTTCAGTACCTCGGTTGAATGGATTGCCCAAAAGAAGTTTGGCATTCAAAAGATTCTTCATTTACTTGATGATTTCCTGATTGTTGCCCCATCTGATTCACTTTGCCAAAAACAGTTGGATATTTTCTTAAGTTTATGTCAGTATTTAGGGATTCCCATAGCACCGGGTAAAACTTGTGGCCCCTCAACCGTCCTTTCATTTGCTGGTATTGAACTTGATACCGTTCAGTCTGAAGCTCGTTTGCCTCAAGATAAGCTTAACAAATGTACTGAGCTCATCTCCAATTTCCTCCATCGCAAGAAGGTATCTTTGCAAGAATTACAGTCATTAATAGGCCTTTTGAATTTTGCATGCTCTGTTGTTCTACCCGGTCGGGCCTTCCTACGAAGGCTTATCGACCTTACTATTGGCATTAAAGCAGCTCATTACCGCATCAGACTTTCAGGCGAAGCAAAGGAAGATATGAGGGTTTGGTTGTCCTTCTTGTCATCATTCAATGGCAGATCCTTCTTCCTTGATGATATTTGGCATAGCTCAGATAAGCTTAATTTATTCACTGATGCAGCCGGTTCGCTTGGTTTTGGGGCCATTTTTCAAAACCACTGGTGCTATGGGAAATGGCCTGTGGATTGGCTACATAAGAATATTGCTTTTCTTGAATTTTATCCAATTGTTTTGAGTCTCCACTTATGGGGTCATCTGATACGTAATCGCTGCATTTTATTTTTTACGGATAATGAAGCCCTAGTTTACATCATTAACAAACAATCCTGTCGTGACAAATCTTTAATGTCCTTTGTCCGAAAGCTGGTTTCAGTCTGCTTGAAGTACAACATTGTTTTTAAGGCTAAGCATGTCCCTGGGGTCCACAACAAGTTAGCAGATTCTTTATCTCGATTGCAGATTCCCATCTTCAAGCAGCTGGCCCCTGCTTACATGAACCCCTGTCCATCGGAGATTCCTCACCATCTGCAGCCCCAGCATTGGCAGCTATAGTTTCTAAGCTTATGCATGCAAGCCTTCAGCCAGCCTCAATACCTACTTATAAGAGGGCATGGGCACTTTTCAACCAATTTCTCTACGATGTATTTCAGTCCGCAATGTTTTCACTCCCAATCCCACCACCTACATTAGCACTTTTCATAGCCTATTTGTTCGATAAGCATTATGCCCCTTCCTCCGTGAACAACTTCGTTTCTGCTCTGGGGTACTCGCATAAGCTCGCGGGTTTTTCTGACCCAGGAAAAGTTTTCTACATTGTGCAAACATTGAAAGGATATCGAAAGATTGGCCACCGCTTGGACTGCAGATTACCAATTACTCTTAATATACTGCATAGAATATTAGATTCTGCTTCTCATATCACTGGGTCACAGTATCGGATAACCTTATTTCGAGCAATGTGTTCTCTCTCATTTTTTGCATTTTTAAGAGTGGGTGAAATTACTGCAACACGGGCTTCTGCCGCCCCTTTGCAAATTCATCAACTCACTAAGCTTCTTAACCCTGCTAGAGAAGTGGTGGGCATAAAGCTTACATTTCATGATTTCAAGCATAACTATAATCAACGCCCATTTTCCTTAGTAGTCAATCGTCAGGATAACCACTGCCCAGTTCAGTTAATACTTGATTATCTTGCATTACGAGGCAATGCTGCAGGTGCTATTTTTCTCACCATTCAAGGGAACCCAGTACCCAGGGTTTTGTTCGCAGACCTACTCTGTCAAACTATTAAATATTGTGGGCTTGACCCCTCCTGTTACAAGGGACATAGTTTTCGCATAGGAGCTGCATCATATGCTGCAGATCGTGGTTTTTCCGATGCTCAGATCCGTATTCAAGGGCGTTGGAAATCCAATGCATTTCTTAAGTATATCCGAGTATCTACTGTATCTACTTGATTTGTTTAGATGTCGTTGGAGGCTGACTTGCAAGGGCAGCAGTCTTATTCACCACCACAGCATTACTTATAGTTTTGGTTAATTAATTTTTATTCATGTAATTTGGTTACATGTATGCAGGAATTTGAGCGGAATTGTCTTGCAAGGGCAGCAGTTGCGTTCAACTTACAGCCGCATTTTATCTATTTCAGTACAACCATAGTTTAATAGTAGGTTTAGGCTTAGGGCCATGTACCAAGGGCATTAGCCCACCCCCCCCCCCCCCCCCTTCCTTTTTCATTTCACCATTTTTGTATTCCTAAAGCATTTGACTTGCTTGAGTGAGGCTGTCTTGCAAGGGCAGCAGTCTCACTTATCTCGTTAATTGTTGGCTCGTAAATCCTTAACTCTTGTTTGATTACTTGACGTAGGGACTGTCTCGCAAGGGCAGCAGTCTCATGCATCTCTACATTAGGTCAGTATTGTTGATATTATTTTATATTAAGTATATGCTTTGTTACAAATTTTACTGGGTTGAATGGGGCTGACTTGCAAGGGCAGCAGTCTCCTTCCTCTCGGCAATTTTATGCTCACTTTATCTGTTCAACTGATATTGAGAATTGCGGCTGTCTTTCAAGTGCAACAGTCTTGCTTATCTCATTTTAGTATATTGGCACCTTGTCGCTGTTTTCATTATATTTCCATGGCCATGTTTTTAGGACCATATTTAATCTCCCACCTTTAACATACCTTTTGTAAGTTATTCAATTTAATCATGTTGCAATTTGGTCATCAATGCGTATTTTGTACATAGGGTGCTGCATTTCCCTTGGGTGGGGCGGCATCATGTCAATTGTCATGATGCTTTGGCGTTTTGGTTGCCCTCACCTTTACTGGGCAAAATCATTAATAGTTAATTCAGGACAGTAGTAGTCCTTTCGCTGATGTTGTAATGAGGTGGCTATGGGCCTTTGTTCATAGCCATACATTAGTTCAATTTATATAAAAAATAAAAGGGGCTATGAGACTTTTGCTCATAGCCATTTTCACCAAATCATGGTTTGTTTTGTTATCCTTTGCCCAGCAAACTGAGCCCGGGACATGCAGCACACAGCAATAATATTTATGTTAGTAGGGGTGAAGACATAAAGGGAATATTTGTTTACAAATAGGATTTTATGTCTTCAATCCGATCTGTTGTTTGTCTTTTTATTCAGTACTGAAGTTTCTTTAGGAATTTTGTTGTATTGTGTGACATAATGTCACGATACCAGGGTCACGGGCTGGGGCCCTAACAATCTATATTGTACCACCCTCTAGCGTTCATGACCTTTGCACCAAGACACGCACCACGTTCGTCAGTGGATTACTTCTGAACGAATTCGGCCGCCTTTCATTTTTCCCACCCGCCCTGTGGCCCTGTCCTCTTTTCCTAGTCCTGTGTTTTGGTTGCCCTCACCTTTACTGGGCAAAATCATTAATAGTTAATTCAGGACAATAGTAGTCCTTTCGCTGATGTTGTAATGAGGTGGCTATGGGCCTTTGTTCATAGCCATACATTAGTTCAATTTATATAAAAAATAAAAGGGGCTATGAGACTTTTGCTCATAGCCATTTTCACCAAATCATGGTTTGTTTTGTTATCCTTTGCCCAGCAAACTGAGCCCGGGACATGCAGCACACAGCAATAATATTTATGTTAGTAGGGGTGAAGACATAAAGTGTAATATTGTCTTGTCATTGTTCTACTCAATGTTTCTATATTTTCCCGAAAACTCAGAAAAAATGAAAACATATTTGTCGTGTGTGTTTCTCGCCTCAATTTACTAAACAACTTTCCCGTCTAATTACTAAAAAAAGATAAAAATAGAAAACAAAAGAAGTGAGGAGGAGGAGGAGGCAAGGTAAGCAAAAATAAAACTTCACTCTTTGCTTTTCTTTTATAGAAAATATCCATTCGTGTTAATAGGTGTTTCGTTAAGGTGAACATAGTTTTATTAACAACAAAATAAACTTATTTATGCGAAATGAACCTCCAAGAACGACATTTGCATATGCATTAACATTCAACAGCATCAACAGACAAACGTCCATTTCTTCAGAAAATGCATGTTTATTTAAGGGAAAAGACAATTCATTAACGCAAATATACTGCAAATTGCACCATTGGACAGTCATTTTTCTGGAAAAAAGAATAATTAACGGATAAGCACTAACAATCTATTCCATCTTTACACAACCATTTCGATGAAGATAACATTCTTTAGTGAAAAAAGACAAGTATTAGTGTCATAATAACATTCAACTCTTTGAAAGGAAAATTGAAATTCGTTGTACGAATTATCCTTCACTTTGCTTTCCGCTATTTAAACACCGTGGTAAATACGTCTACATAAACTGAACGATACCACTGTTCACATTAAGCTGCCGTGATGGAACCAATATTCTCTTAAAGATCAACAATTAAAGCAGGCATTAGCCGTCCTGAGGTACATGAACAGGTGACTATAACAAAGATATAAAGGCAAACTCGGCGATTTAGAAATACAACTGAGAGTTACATCCATTCATTCAAAATCGCCAGTATTTAAATCCTTGAAGAAAGGCTAGTAGAAGATAAACAGTCGATTTAAATGTTCTTACATCATAGCCAGTCTTATGTTAACGTCTTATTAATGCAGACAGTTTCGATGACTGCCAGCCATCTTTATCAAAACTTGAGAAACATGAAAAGTGTCAACAGCCTTAAATAGGCTTTCGAAGGTGTTAATCATTGCGATAAATGCGCAAAGTCACTCTGTAGACGCCCCCTCTCCCCTGGTTTGGGGATGGAAATCGCTGGTGTCCATATGGGAGAAAGCTGATAGGCTCCCTCGTTCCTGAAGCGACAGTAGCGACAGCATTGTCACGGAGAAGCGACTGCATTGTCATGGAGGAAGAAGACCGTAAACAAGAGGGAGTACAGATAAGAACAGCCCTCCATACATGTGGTTACCCGGATTGGGTGATAAAGAAGGTCAAAGAGCAAATGAACATCAAGAAAGCTATTAGAAAAGATAAAGCATAAGAAAAATCAAGAGCAGTGGCGATTGTCCCATATGTCCATTCATTCACGGAGAAAATGCAACGCATATTCACTAACCACAGAGTAGCCACAGTGATTAAACTTCAAACCACCCCCAGACAGGTTTCAATTCATCCGAAGGACAAAGTTGAAAAGCACAAAAAGGCTGGAGTGGTGTACAAAATTCCATGCAGCCAATGCGAAAAGGTAAATATCGGTGAAATACGGAGACAACAACACAGACAGGAAGTAAAAAAGATCTCTAACAGAAATTTCACAAGAACCACCAGCAGAGCTTCTACCAATAAACACCATAAATCAGCCATAACAGACCACGTATGTCAGAACAATCATATTATGAATTGGGAAACAAGTGATATAGTTGAGCGGGATAGCGACAAGTTTAAACCAATTTCAATCTTTTCCCACGAGATCATGCAATGCAATGATAAATGATCATGTACTCGTGTCCTTTTTGCGCTGGCTTTCTCACATGTTCTCAGTCGTTCTTTTAAGAAGCTTCTTGGGCACATGAGTTCATTCACAGTCAGGAACCGAACTTCTCGTCTTCTCATAACATACGGTGATTGTGGTCAATCCAGGATCATTTCGAGCGAGCAAGAAATAAAAGAAAACGATAGCCGAACGCTCTGTTCTTGAATACCAGGTTAAGGAAAATCAAGACAACGCAAGTCATGACTCGACGAGCACGATTTTAAATGAGGAGGAAGAAACAAAGGACTACATACAAGATGTCACGAAATTTAAGCTTGTTTATTTTGAAAAAGAAGGAAGAAAATCAGCTTAGTCAATAAACCGGCCGTAAATAAATGCTATTCTTGATAACACAGAGGTTGTGGTTCAAAGCAGCGTGCTATGCCTCAAAGACAAAATATTTACCTGATTGTCGAACAATAACATACAGATAGCGGAAATCTTTATCTCATTTGTATGAATTAAAACCTGACAAATTAAAAGCAGATTTAAATTCAAGTTCCTCTTGCTTAATGCATAACATAAAGTACAAATATCGCTTATTGTTGAGGTTATGCCTACTCAATAGTAAAGTAAAAGCACTCTAAAGTATTTGTGACCCCTGTTTAGTTTCTACTCAGTCATAAGAGTACAGAATACTCTTCATAAAAACCACTCAAAATCAAAAATACATTCTACTCTTCCGTTTGAGTTTAACATTTTACTCAATTTCTGAGTAAGGTTGCTCAGTAAACAGAGTAAAATAAATACTTTACTCAAAGAGCGAGTTGGTTTGACTCATTTCAAAAATGGCTTTTTTTAGTGTGCATTATCTTAGTTTACACGGAAACGGAGGCGAGGACGCATTTTTTAATAATCTTCTATTTATGCATCTCGTAAGTATTTCTTTGTTGAAAGTGGCTGTGATTTTTTTTTTCTCTCTCATCGCCTTTGGTTCTTTTCAAAGGTCAAGCTAGTCGTTAATCGATTTCCGGCAAATTTGTGAGATTCTGGGACTAGGACTCCCGGTATGAATATGGGGCGTTTTTCAGAAACGTCATCAAAACTGGAATTGGTTCAAAAAGTATGTATAAACAACTTCCTTTTACAGATATGCATTTTATTAAGCCATAACTCAAACACTATTTGCCATTAGTAAAATAGTACGATATTCTGTCCTGGGTGTCGTCATTCATGAAATGTACCTAAACTATGGGGAATCGCTCTGGCTTGGGACAAGCCCAAACCAGACGAAGAGTCTTGAGGATGCACTCCAAAAAACCGGGACTCCTCGTTGGGTGGGAGGGAGGGTCGCTAAATCTGATCCAAATGGCGCTCTAGAGTAGAGTGCAAGGGATGGACCCAACGTGCTCCTTTATATTTATGATTTATATATCCCCAGGGCATATTATTGATATCTGCGAATCACTTTGCATAGTATAATATTCCGCCCTGGGAAGTGTAATTCATGAAATGTAAATAATGTATGGGGAATCAATCTGGCTTTCCCCAAGCCCCACGCTGACTTTGCGACAGTCAGACCAAGCACGCACTCAGTGCAAAAATCCTGCTGTTATCTTCAATCCTTATCCGAAACACGACAAATCAGGGATCCTACGTGCGTCCAAAACAACTTAATAGTCTAGATACTAAAGACAGAGATAGCCCGGTTGTGATACTAGAATACCAGAGAGAACCCCTCCAGATTATTAAGACGCATGTAGACTCGACAATATCACAATCTAAAACTGCTAGTTTGGCTGCACCTTCTGCTGGATCTACCATCTGTCTTAGCTTAATATTATGTAGAGCTGTCCTGCTGTCATGTAGAGCTGTTATTATTATGTAGAGCTGTCATGATCCATAAATTCATGCAAGGAGACCCCAGAAAGAACTAACGAAATCGCCGCATCGCTTCGAAAACCGTAAAGGGTATAACGATCGCTGGGTAATTCACCTCGTGCAGATAGATTAATATATCCTGGGCTGCTTGTGGCTCTAGAGCCTTAAAAGAAATTTCCTCCTCTTTCATTACAGAAAGAAAAAGATACCCTGGTTGTAATTCTATTCTGAGGAGCTCACCCCTCCTTAAAGCAAAAAAAATTAGCATCGCCCGATCTTAAAGATTTAGTCCAAATATGGTTGATCAAAAAACCTGAATTGTCTGGAAAATGTAGGATATCAACGGCATTTGAACCTTACAAATCGGCAGTCCGATCTGCTGCGAAAAAACAGGGACTTGAATACGGCTTGATCCCTGGCAAGAATATAAATCTTAGATATGGCTTGCTATTTGCACACTCTTGAGTTTGCGCATGGATGAAATCTCATATCATAACTAAGTCACCAACAGGAAAAGGCTCTGCCTGGTGCGGAACCACCTTGCCTTCAACTGTTTTTCCCTAACATTTGCTAGATACTGTTTTACTGAGCGATCTGCAGACGGGTTACCAAACCCCATGAGGGGCTGCCATTCAGTACCCCCTCCATTTTCTGCAAACATTGATCTCGATTTGCCTTGACAGTGTCTGAAAAGGAAAGGCGGTAAAACGGCCTATATGATGAGTGTTAATATGTTAAATGAAATTAAAACTGCGAAACCCTGAAGGCCCATAGAGGACAAGGACAGGTCACTGGTATGTATCCACGCGTGGGGGCAAGAATAACACCTGCAGCATCCCATCCACCCAGAAGAAACCTGTTTTCAGAGCGAGCTTAGGCCACCAATAGGAATAGTGACTTAGCTGGGAACGACTATAGTAAACGGTATGCGGAAGGAATAGAGGTATCCCAAAACAGGGTCAGCAAGTCCAAAATGGGGAAAAGGTAGGCGTTCGACATGTCCTAAAACTCGGGCAAATTTTGTGAGCACATGTTGACGCCCGCTAATTGTGGGCTAGGGTGGGGCGAGAAAAGGAGCAGGGGGGTGCCGTTCCTTGCCAATATTACGTTAGAGTCTAAAGCCATCAAATCAAGTAAATGCCCCTCTCGACCACCAAAAACCTTTTCAATTCTTTCCGAGGCTTCATTAGTTGAGGGATAATCTAGGCTGGATAATCTTCGTGAGGGTCCATCTGCAACGTTTTCGCTTGGCAACACATGCATTAAACTGAGTTGGACGTTGCTGATCGAGAGGACAAAAAACAAGTCCTTAGTTGCACGAGTCAGTTCCGGAGATCTCCTGCTTCCTTGACCTTCCCATCTATCAATGAGCACTTTGCTGTCAACAAATGCATCAACTCGGCAGTCTCAGATTTCAGATGTAAAAACCTTCAAAGCGTTCATTAAGGCTAGCGTTTCCTGGGTTGAGATGTTGAGAGGCCTCTCCTGGTCATTCCAGTAATTACGGCAAGATTGACTGCCACCTGGGAGGTGAAGGACACACCCCCAGTCAAAACCAGGAGCATCAGCAGATAAAGAGAGACGAACATGTTTCTTGTCCCTCCATGGAAAAAAAATCTTCCCAAGGTGCTATGAACTGCCAGTAAGACAGTTCGTCCCTTAATGCTGGAGTGAGAGACACTCGACCGTTGTCATTTGCGGATGCAATGGCATGGCTCATTTCTTGGATAAATAGCTAAGCTGCTGGAACAGCTAGAGAAAGAGAAATACACTTCCTCTGAAATCTCTGCAGGGGTTTTACATTAGTGTACTTCTTACATCCCGAGAGGTTTTCCCTCAATACCGCTAAATCCTTTATCTACCGACCAGGAACAATGAATGCTTGCTTTACAGAATCCACCGTCAACCCTATATAGTCCACACTGTTGGTCGGATAGAGTACAGATTTAGTAATGCCGATAGTGTATTCAAGATTTACTAGGAGCAACAAAACACAATAGATAGCGGCAATAGCTGCATTAAATCTGCACTCCTGGCTCCTGTTTTCTGGCAAGATCGACCAAGGACCTTGATTTGTCACAAGTTCCCCATTTAGCCGGTCATCAATGTATAAAGAGCACGGTATACCACAGGCGCGAAGATAGCCAGATGCTACCAGGCCGATGGTATGTAGTACAACCAAACCAGAATCCATTCCACTGGAAGCCAATATAAGTCTGGGAAGACGGTGATAGGGAAACGTGATCATAGCCAGATTTTTCATTGCATTTGGTCATATATGATTCTTTATAAACAGGGGAACATCAGCAAGTCTGTCAAGTGAGAAAGGCGCGTCTCTCATCCATAAATTTAAAAACCTAGCATCTAGAACCTCGATCTGCTACCAATTGTACGGGCCAATTTTCACAACGAAATGACACATCCCGCTCGACGAAAGTTCCTTTTACCTCAGCTGCTGATTTTAGTGGACTCTGTTCTTGCCTACTTTTATACCTAATTTAAGTCATTCAAAAGTCTCTTAAGATGTCTAATATTCTGTCCGTATCACGCAATTTGTACGCGGGCTTGTACAAACACTTAACAGACACGTCACCATAACCAAACGGGCATTTCTCTGCCCATATGCAAGAAAATTTACAAACAAAATTAAAAACCGACATAAGTCTGGTAAGATGGTAATAGGGAAACGTGACCATAACCAGATTTGTCATCGCATTTGGTTATATATGATCCTTTATAAACAAGGGAACATCAGCAAGTCTATCAAGTGAGAAAGGCGCGTCTCTCATCCATAAATTTAAAAACTTAGCATCTAGAAAGAGCCAAGGTTTGGTTGGCTCGACGGTCAATGGGAGAACCAGATAAGGCGGAGAGGCGTGACTGGCTTTTCCCCATACCCTGAGCGCACCGGTCGTTAAAGGTTTCACAATCTCCTTAGACACAAAACCTGAAAATGCTTTGCAACAGGCGTGGTTAGCAAATTGTTTGGAAGGCGGAAAATCCGAGAAATAGTGTTGACCCTTAGAAGAGCCTTTGAAGTGTTTAGTGAATTTTGAAATATCAATCTTGTTTCGAATCCAGTCCCCGATTGTGACCTTCTAGGGTGGTCTGCCAATGTCCTATCCCAAGCTTCAGGATTCCTGTGCAGCCCACCCGCAACAAACTGGTTTGGATCTCTAAGACGAATATTTTTCAGATGTGGTATCTCTTCGGAATAAATGACATTTTCACAACTGCTAGTAAGTTGTTCTTCCTCCTGAATTGGAATCCCATTTATGTCAACCCAGTTTTCACAGGTTTTAGTATTTGAAGCTTATTGTACTTGACAAGACAATAAACTTAATTTAAAACAGAACCTTGCCATTCTGACTGCCCCGTTCACACGTAACACCTCCTAAATTGACAGGTTGCTTGGAAATGGCCATAGCCACCACAGCTTCAATAGGGACGCCCGCTATCCCTCCGGTTTGGCCTCGAATTTCGCATTACGTTTCCAGCCTCAGACATAAGCTCCATAACCTGCTCATCATCCTTGTGTTCCAGATATTGTTTGAAGTAATCTTCTGTGATAGCAGATTTTGGGGCACTGCTTAAGATACAGAGCCATAGAAACCTGCTTTTTCGGGGTTCCTCTCCTAAGAGATCAGCTTTAACGACAATAAGCCATCTAGAACCTTAACAGCATTCGCACATTTTGTAATGATGTTTCAACCGTGGTCAGTTGTGCTTCTTCCAGATTTCCCAGTGGTAGGGCAAAGGGAGATTGCATTGTTAATGGACATAGTTCCCGAAAAAGTTGCACGCATTATAACCTATTATTATTATTATTATTTTAATAATTATTATTATTATTATTATTATTATTATTATTATTATTATTATTATTATTATCTTAATTATTATTATTATTATTATTATTATTATTATTATTATTATTCATTTTCATATTGACCAATAGCTCTGTTACAAGCATTAGAATCACACAATTTCTTTTTTTAGCCACTAAGGACCAACAGCTCCGAGCATCATTGCCAGACAAATATATTTCCACAGGCCCATTTTTTTTTTATCAGAGAAGGTGAAAAGGTTCCAAGACTCAGTCATCACACAGGTCTAGACGCCACACATGTCTATTTCCCACACAGCTCTCTTTTCATTTTTTTTTTCAATGAAGGTGAAATTATTCCATAACTCACATGCCGCACAGAAGTAATCACCACACAGGACTATTCTCACAGAGGTCTCTTTTTTTTTTTCACAGGTGCATTTTTTTCTCTTTTTTGTTACCACACAGGTCTATTGTTTTAATTCGAAGATACCAAGGTCAAAATATTTCATGCCTCATCCGCTACGCAGAACTATCTTCCACACAGGTTATTACAAGTGGATAAAAATAACCTATAACAGAACGAAATAAATAGTTGACGTTAAAGACAAAAAAGGGAGAACGGAAATATGAAATTACAATAAAACTGAGTTATCTTCACCAAAGACAATATAACGCTAACGCGCTACAAAGATGAGAAGAAACCCAAGCACAACAAATACTATAACTGGCATGCGAGGCGAGGCAAAACTAACTGTGACGTCCAAATAAAATTACTACCGCTAAGAAACTACGACGAACACGTGTACGAAAACCCAACTAAAAGCAGGCTAAAGATTAAAATTCGGAGTAGTTACCTTGGGCGCTGCGTTCTTGGCCACGTTGTTGGCCGCAGCGGGAAGCGGGTTTTCTACTTGAGCTACTGGACCTGCAAAGACAGGCTCCTGAACTGGTAGCACTGGAGCTGGAGCAATATTAATAACGTCTTTGTTTGGCGCAGGAGGAGCAGGCATTTGAGCAGCCATGAAGCGAGTAAACGGGTTTTGGAGTGCCAGCTAAACAGCTAGATCTAATCCAAACGGCCGCCTAGAGTAGAGTGCAAGGGATGGACCCAACGTGGTCTTTTATATTCATAATTTACATATTCCCAGAGTATATTATTCATATATACAAATTATTTTGCATAATGGTAATATTTTTATACACCGCAAACTTCAGATAGTCTCATGACGGTTTTAAGTTCTCTCTGTCGGTGAGATCGGCGTTGAGCGTATTCAACGCAAACACGTACTGATGCGTGGGGCGTGTGAATGTAAAAGAAATGAACATGGACCTTCATCTTTTCCATACTCAATATGGTAGACGTGTTGGCCGTGGACCTCCTCCTCTCCAGCTAAATTGAGAAACTGAAAATCTTTCAATATTGTGGACAAGAATGCAGCCTTTGATTTGATTTGATTTGATTTATTTATTTATTTATTTATTATCATTATATACATATATTTTTTTTTCTTGGGGGGGGGGGGGGAGATATTTTATCACGTTAACGGAACTCGATATTGTCATTGCTTGTTTTGCTGAAAGCTCAAAACTTTCTGCTCGTAGTGGTCTTTGTAACATATGGGTTATTATGCTCATTAGCAGAAGCTTGTTTTTCTTTGGGCAAAAAGAGCAAAACAGCCGTTGATTCTCCTCTGGCGAGTGTTCTAAACTAAACTAAACTAAACTAAACTAAACAATGAAAGGTAATTAGGGTTGAATTCGTGTTTGCGTTTATCACAGCCGTCAATCATAATTACGACAACTACCCGCTGACTGCAAAAATACAGAAACCAAGAAAATGGATCGAGATCCGCCAATCACAGCGCACGACCATGAACTTTTAGCAGTGTTGAGTCCAAAGTTATTGTTTTCTAAGAGGTCCGCTGCAGTGATTGACGCGGTCAAACAGTAACGATATTTTGAATCTGGAACGCCAGAGTGCTCATGATATTGAAATTTAAGAAGCAGAAAACATTAAAATTATTAACTATTTTATTTTTTTATGTGGAGTGGTAGTTTTTTATTTACACAGGATTGCTACGTGATCTTAAACCCTTAGTGATCGTTAAGGGCTTCTTCATACACGCCCAGACGTTAATGTGGGAACCCCGAAAAATGAATTAAAATGACTGGGACACCAAACTTGTCATCGTCTCTGTAGAATACCTATTCCGAATGCTTCAATCGCCTCAGAAATTAAACTTGAGGAGTCATGAACTTTTTTTTTTTTTCATAAAATTTTCAAAATTTCAAGATTTTTTAGAATTATTTTTAAACACAATCGAAAATGCATTACTATTCAACTGTCATCAATATCGTGTAGCTGTCACCAGTCTAGAAACACTATGATAATTCACGATGAAGTGGGGTCTGCGAAGGAAACTTTTGTTTCATAATCTATTTATTAACGAATTTCGTAAGTGTTTCTGTGTTGAAAGTATCCGTTGTTTTCCTTTCTCACTCACCGCCTTTGGTGTATTCAAAACTAACGCTAATTTTAACAAATGTTTGAGAAAACGTTTTCCAAAGCAACATCTCCAATTTACAAAAGTGTTTCCAAGGATTTCCGACAAATTCTTTGAGGCACTGTTATGAGGATGGGTCGTTGTTGTTGTTGTTGTTGTTGTTTTTTTTTTTGTTTTTTTTTTTTGTTGTTGTTTTCAAAAATATCACATCAAAACTGGAATGCTTGAAAAGTAACAAAAACAACTTTCTTTTAGAAATCTGCATTTATTAAGATATAACTGAGCACTATTTTGTATTACTAAAATAGAGCTAGTTGGCCTCAAACAACTAGTGAAGCATGGGGAACATCAAGAAGACCGGACATGGTCATTCGTTTTTTTTTTTTGCATAGTCAGTATGACATACGCGTAAGTCGTTGACCTCCTCCTGCTCTCCAGATAACTTAGAACGAATTATACAACCAGTGATACATTCAGAACATCAGGAAGACTGAACATGGACCAACCTTCGTTGTTAGCATACTCAATATGGCAGCCTGGTTTTTGTCTAAGGCTTCGTTTATGGCATACTTAATGTGGTAGACGTGTTAGCCGTTGACCTCCTCTTCTCCAGATAGATAAATTACAAACTGCTAATCTTTTTAACATTACGTGTAGGAATGCAGCAGATCAGAAGCAGTGAGGTCGGGACAACGATTTTATATGCATTCGGCAGGCAAAGCTAGGCTTGGCTAGACGGACAATTAATTTGTTCGACCACAACTAGAAAGACTATGATAATTCACGATGAAGTGGGGTCTGCGAAAGAAACTTTTGTTTCATAATCTATTTATTAACGAATTTCGTAAGTGTTCCTGTGTTGAAAGTATCCGTTGTTTTCCTTTCTCACTCACCGCCTTTGGTGTATTCAAAACTAACGCTAATTTCAACAAATGTTTGAGAAAACGTTTCCCAAAGCAACATCTCCAATTTACAAAAGTGTTTCCAAGGATTTCCGACAAATTCTTTGAGGCACTGTTATGAGGATGGGTCGTTGTTGTTTTTTTTTTTTTTTTTTTTTGTTGCTTTCAAAAATATCACATCAAAACTGGAATGCTTGAAAAGTAACAAAAACAACTTTCTTTTAGAAATCTGTATTCTCAAGATATAACTGAGCACTTTTTTTATTACTAAAATAGAGCTAGTTGGCCTCAAACAACTAGTGAAGCATGGGGAACATCAAGAAGACCGGACATGGTCAGTCGTTTTTTGCATAGTCAGTATGACATACGCGTAAGTCGCTGACCTCCTCCTGCTCTCCAGATAACTTAGAACGAATTATACAGCCAGTGATACATTCAGAACATCAGAAAGACTGAACATGGGCCTACCTTCGTTGTTAGCATACTCAATATGGCAGACTTGTTTTTGTCCACGGCTTCGTCTATGGCATACTTAATGTGGCAGGCGTGTTAGCCGTTGACCTCCTCTTCTCCAGATAGATAAATTACAAACTGCTAATCTTTTTAACATTACGTGTAGGAATGCAGCAGATCAGAAGCAGCGAGGTCGGGACAACGATTTTATATGCATTCGGCAGGCAAAGCTAGGCTTCGCTACATGGACAATTAATTTGTTCGACCACAACAACTTCAAAAGCCTAACTCCTTTGCACGTTCTTCAAAGAAATACTTAAAAATAGATTCAAAGCGTCTCTTCATCAAGTTGAGTTTGTTGCCGCTTATCACATGCGTTCTCATGGACAAGGTGGAGGCTTTTGTAGTGCGGCCACCAAGAAGATGGAGACGAAGATGTTTCAAAAGGGCTAAAAGGTGTTCAAGAAGAAGGAACGTATGTCGACAAAATTGGTAGGTGTTCACTTTTATAACTTCCATTTTTTTTTAAGTGTGCTTCCAAAATTGGCGTCAGGGAACGTACAGAAAAAAAAAAAAAAACGATAGAGAAGGTCATTAGTACGAGGAATTTCAGAACTCCCCCCCCCCCCCCCCCCCCTTCTATTTACCTTTTACTTGGGGATAGATGTTCGCTATTATTATTAAATATTATTATTATTGTTATAATCATCATCATCATCATCATCATCAACATCATCATCATCATCATCAACATCATCATCATCATCATCATCATCATCATCATCATTATTGTTATCATTATTACTATTATTATTATTATTATTATTATTATTATTATTATTATTATTATTATTATTATTATTATTTGATGCTTGTATCATTAAAGGCCTAAGTGACCCAATAATTCAAAATTTAATTGTAAGGAAAAACCCTCTAAAATTTTCGGAACACGAGAAAATTGGTTCATGGCGGAGCTGCGCACGCCGGAGGCGTGCGTGCGGAGCCCTATAGCTAAGAGAATTTGGTAACCCGTGAATGCGAGAAGTTTTGGTTTGGTTATGACGTCACTTTTGTCCATCCATACGACCGTACGTACGGTACCGTACGCAGCCACAGGAAAACTTAGGTGTGTGAAGCCGTGCTGCGACCCACGTTTGTTTGGCGGGAAGTTGCATTGCCAACTGCTTTAATTAAGAAAACAAAAAGATCTTTTGAAGAGACCAAAATACAAAGTCAATTTATGTGACCGACATCGAGAGAAACAGCAAGACGTCTAGCGGCGGGAGAAACAAATCGACTGGCAGAATCTTGAAGTGAAATCATTTTACTCCGATCCTGCATGACAAAACTTAGATTTTTGCTCTTTACGTGAAACGTTTCGCTCACTTGACGTTGTAAAACAAACGAAAAAAGTTAGCAATGCAATAAATAGGACTTGTTATTGTCCGGAGAGGCGAGTATATTCATGTAATTTTGTTGACAAAACTTTGCTGGTTTGCTGTCTTGCAAGATCTTGATTTCTTGCTTCTGATTTCTTGCATTGTTAACACGCCGTTTAATTTAAGCTTAAGCTGCTAAATCGCCGCTAACTTCAGAGGAGTCTTTTGAGATCATTTTTTTCGGTCCATGTTAATTATTTCCCTGGGAGTTTTATTTTCTAATGGGGTGATTTTCCGCCTATCCTTGCTTTAGAATTTGGGGTGATTTTCCGCCATTCCTCATTTCGCCGTTCCACCCTTCCAGCTTTTAGCGTCACCGGCATCCGAACATTTTTCCTCCGATCTGGCGCATCGAAACGTTGGATTTTTCCTCTTGAAGTAGAGCGTTTCGCTCACTTAACGTTGTAAAACGAACGAAAAAATCAGCAATGGAATAGAAGCACTGGTTCTTCTCAGAAGAGGCAAGTATATTCTTGTGATTTTGTTGACAAAACTTTGCTGGTTTGCTGTTTTGCAAGATATTGATTTCTTGCAGTATTGACACGCAGTTTATAAGCTTAAACTTATAAAGCTATAAAATAAGTTACCGCTAACTTCAGAGTAGTCTTTTGAGGTAATTTTATTGGTCCATGTTCATTATTTCCCTTGGAGTTATATTCTAATCTCGTCCAATTTTACCTTCCAACAGCGGGAAAAAGAGCAAGGCGACTAGCGGCGGAAACGCCACATCATGAAGAGCGGCCGAAGAGAAATCATTTTTAAACTCTGTTCCGACACGACAAAACGTTGGATTTTTCCTCTTGAAGTGAAAATTTTCGCTCACTTAACGTTTTAAAACGAACAAAAAAATCAGCAATGGAACAAAAGGACTGTTTATTCTCCAAAGAGGCGAGTATATTTATATCTATTTATGTGACAGTATATTTTTGTCGACAAAACTTTGCTGTTTTGCAAGATATTGTTTTCCTTGCTGTGTTGACCATGCAACTCATTTAACTTTTAGCTACTGCTAACTTTACAGCAGTCTTTTGAGCTCGTTTTTTCGGTCCATGTTTGTTATTTTCCTTGGAGTTTTATTTTCTAATCTCATCCCATTTTGCTTCATTTAAGAAAATTTTATTCTCAGGTAAAGTTTTTCTCGCATAAGCTTATATATTTCTAATTTTAGCATTTATTTGTGACAATCTTTACAGAGAACAAACACAACTACTTACAATAATAGGGTATTACGGCAAAGATTTAGATGTGTGAGTATTTTTGACTGAGCTGAAATTAAGTCTTTTTAAACTACGTTAAAAGCGAGTGTAAAACTAGTGTGATTTCATTTTCATCAAAACATGATTTCATTTTCATCAAAAACATGTCCTCTTGCTTCTTGTAGGTGACTGGTAATTAGCCCATTCTTTTCATTTTTCAACTTTTTCTCAGTGTGTGGAAGGGAGTGTTTTTTTTCAAGTAAATCAACTGAAGTGTCAAGTTCAAAAACATAAAGAGATTTTAACCCTCCAGATAGTAGTAAGGTCTAGTAGCTCTTGCTAATAATGTATTGGGTCTTGATTTCGTCGCTTCTCGACGGTTGCTTGATTTCGCAAATCTAATTGGAAAATGGAGATGTTTTAATTGTCTAGGTATATTTTAACTAGCTCCTCAGAAACCACAAAGGTTTACTGTTGAAGAAAAGTCTGTAATTTTTTTCACTGTGTTCAGCTTTCCTTCATTGAAGGATATATATTTTTTTGCGCTCTAGACATTAAGACATCAACTGGTTGTGCTGTTCCATCTAAAGAAGCAGCCAGAGATTCAAAGACACTTTAATTTGTACCTTAATTTTTCTCTATCCGAGAAAGGGCGTGGAATTCTACCCATTATGGAGCCAGCCAAACATTTTTACATGAAGTGCATTGCTGCTCTTTCTTAACCTTTCAGGTGTCTTTGTCAAATTCCAGTTATACCTCTCCAACATCGTAGAGATAGTCACAAATTTAAGCAAAATAATTATAGCCGGGGACATGGTTTTCTAAACTTTTGGATGCTTTCATAAAATCATGATTAGCCGGGCCCTGTTAACAAAAGAAGAAAAAATAATGGCTGCTCCTCCCCCTCTGTTACAAATTCCCTTTAAAACGTAATCTGACAGAACAGGTGCATCGTCAGTGCGCCACGCTATGTCATGAGCAACCCTCTGGACATGCATTGCTCTCCATTCTTTATGTTTGTGATTTTCATAGTCACCTAGTCACAGTTATCTTCTAAATTGCTTTGTCTGTGTTTTCATGGAATCTTAGAACATATGAATTCCCATTTTACAGAATTACCATAGAGAATGGCATCTCCAACTGTAGAATTAGTCCTTTCAGCTTCCCCCTGCCCACTGTCTTTGTGTGCTCGATGAATCCTGATGCAGTAATTAGAGTTCCAAATTCTGGACAATTTGGCATATCTGAACCTGACTTGACAACAGCATTATCTTAAAAAATTAATAATTACTGCATCATAAATACTGCCCATGCAGTATTTATGATAAAGACCACATTAAAAAATGTTCGTTATCGGATTTCATCTCCAAAGGAATTGGATTTAAAAAAGAATCTATTGATATCTTGTTACAATCAATTCTTATGATGTGAAAATTTTTTTTCAAAAAAGGAGGTTATATGGGGCTAGATCGACGTAAGTATTTGCATGAAGGAATATTAGAATGATTCCTTGGCAAAGGAAACAGCTATTTATATTATGTGGTTTACAACATAATACCCCTGCATTCTCTAGAGTCATGCAGTGAATATCAGCCTTATTCTTTTAATTTTTGATAAAGGATTTTTGAAAGTGAAATTTATTAGTTAATTATAAGTTCGCAAATGTAATAACATTTTAATACTCCAGAAATGCTTGTTTCAGACATTTTAGAGGAGTTAAAAAGTTAAAAAGGGTGGTAGAGGGAGTGGGCAAGGTATTTTACAATGGCTTACAGGATGTCTCATGAGGGTGTGCCAGAAAAAAAAAATATTTAGAACATCATTGGGTGGGGGGGGGGGGGGGGAGGGGGGCCTTTCAAAACATAAAAGGGAAATAATAAAAATCATCATAGGCCCTCATCTGCATAAATTATGTACCCACCCTCTGGATTGTTTTAGAATCTGCCACTGCCTCGGCACAAAAGCCACACACAGCGGGTGTAATCTTTCTTGGTAGAGTTTAAGACTTGTTGTTTAAATTGTAACAAAAAATAAATTGATGTAAGCTTTTTATTTACCATCACAGATCCATACCTGTAGATGTGATGAAGACACTGCATGCCTCAGGAATCACTTTGTTAATAGACGTTCTTGTTGAAGCAGTTCATAAACTTGTAAATTATGCATTCTTGTGTTACCGTTTCTGTACACTTTCCCCATCAAGGGATAGATCCAGTTGTGTATTAAGTTTCTTACCTTTTCGAAAATGTTTATGAAGGCAGGGGCCAAATAGAATGGGCATCTCATTATTACTCAAAAGAAAATTCAATGAGTAAAGATTTCATTAGTTGGCCAGGTAGGGCTATTGCTCTAGCATGGTGAGTACAACAGAGATTGGCTGCTGGATGCCTGGGCCTAACTGTGTTTATAAGCAACAGAGCACTGTAACTCAATCATTTGTATAGCTATTCAATTGAGAGGAGAGGAGGTGGCTGATATTCAGGCCATGTTTAATGCAACCAGACCCTGGCTTCTGTTGATAACTGTGATTAAAGATAAAACATCAAACTTCCTATCAGCCATCTCTTTTGATTAAAAGAAAACTTTAAAACTTGGTAGTGAGTAATGAGTTATGAAATATGTACAGGTATTAATTTTTACAGTGCAATCTCAGTTATTTGAAACTCTCAATTCTTTGAACAAATAGTTGTTTTAAATTCTCTTGGATTGCTTCAGTCAGATTTTTACCTCCTATTTTTGGAACAAAATTATGTTTCCCTTTGAGGTGAAAAACAATTATGGGTATTCCACTGTAGTGATTTACATTTCATTATACCCCAAGTCAATTGTTTTCTTTTACTTACTTTTGATCACCCTATAATAACTGTTTTCAGTGACCAGTGCTACAGTGTTTTACACCTTATCACATAGTCTGGTTTACCTTTTTCAGAAACAATTAAGGAAAAACACTAATATTATTTTCCTTTTCCATTCTGTCCACTGGGTTTATGCAAACTCTTCTTTATTTATATAAGAACAGTTTAAACCATTGATTGTTTTGAAGAATGAAGTAATAAAATGCTTTTAATTTGCAATATTTCCAGCAAAGTATTAGTTGTTCATCATTTTGTGAATTTAGAAGACGACTATTATATGAACACTCAACTCTCTTAAAAGAGTAGTTAGATGTTTGGGCTTATGAGCACACTTTTCAAAAATTGATAAAAACCCCATACAAACCCTTGTAATTTCAAAAATTAAACTCATCGAATATTTTATCAAAATTCATACCATTTTATGCATAAATTAACTGTATCACACCCAATAAGCCCCATAAACCACACATTATCTCACCCCAATAACTGCATAAAATACTATTTCAGCCTTTGAAAACCTAAACTCAAAAACCTAAATTTAAGTTTTTCATAAGTGACACCAAACTGACCCCCAACTCACAAACAATCATCGATTAAATCCAACCAACTCATCAATCGCTGATTTGAATGATGAATACAATATTTTTGAACACCAATTTGGATATAATTAACCTGTAATGGAGAAAAAAATAATCATAAATAATTCAAATTTATGGATGTTGTGTGACTGGATGCCGTTACTGTCACGCGTGACGTTGTGTGACTTGTCACGAAAATGGACAAAACCCTAGACGTGGGGTGCTCGGTTGGCTGTTTTCTTGCCTAGCCCCTGCTAGGTCTTTTTCCCGCCGCTGACAAGGCGGCTGTCCCTTCCCAGTTTACCCCTGGGACAGAGGTTGAGTTCGGGAAAGAACTCTGAGCACCCAAAGTGAACCAGTAGGGCCTGAGCGGGCTCACCCTGGAGGTACCGTCCACTGGAAGACATCCCACACTACTCAGTAATTCACCCTCTGCACAAGCCGTCAAACAGGTTTCAGTCAGGGGCCAACTGACACCACCCTAAAGCTTCACCAGAGTTTGTGAACTAATACAACTAGGGCCCGATTACCTATATATTATACTCAGCCCTGAAATTTTTACACTTGTGGTGCTATTTTTCTGTATATTGCGTAATATTGCTTGATTTGGATTAACACGCATGCGCTTTCATGCATGTTCACGT
Organism: Pavona decussata; assembly: GCF_977016875.1. Taxonomy (NCBI): domain Eukaryota; kingdom Metazoa; phylum Cnidaria; class Anthozoa; order Scleractinia; family Agariciidae; genus Pavona; species Pavona decussata. The sequence continues at coordinate 78,015 of NW_028145951.1, forward strand.
TGACACAACCCAAAGGGGACTGGACACTAGTCTTTTATTTAACATGTCCACCATTTTGTAAAGAGTTTGTGTTGGTAAATTATCGTTCATGTTTTGGGATATTTGGACATTTTTTTCTCCACTTTCATCGTTCTGATGTTTGTAGACGCTTTTTGAGGTAAGAATATCATTTATCTTGCACCCAACAATAGATTTTTTTTATTGGATCGACTCGCTATCGAATATTCGTGAGGCCGTGAAATGAGCTTATTATTTTTGCACATCAACTAAATCCTTGATTGGGATCCAAGAGTTAAAGGCATCACTGTATCCTTTTTACTTTACCAAAGCTTGTTTCTTCTTGTAATCTCTCCTGATAACTTTATAGATTCTGAATATCTCCTGTTTAGCTTTCAATAATTCTGGTTCATAAAAGCTCCCTTTAATCTGTTCATCGTTTAGATCCTTCAGTTTATATGTGATTGGTGTAGTGTATTGAATTTTATCGATAATGAAGACCTCTTCTGTCCAGTTTTCTGTATAACCTCGATCAAACTGCTTTCTTTTATACTTTGATATTCTAACCTTGTCACCAACTTTAAATTTTGCTTTGGATGACAATTGTGTTAAATTGCCAAATAGATTGAAGTAAACAATTCCTTTATTCTTTTTCTTAGATGCCTCTGTCGGTGTCATTTTTATTGAACTGTGTTTAGTGTTATTATACTGCTTCAATATTTCAGGCAAAATATCCAGATACATTGTATTGCCTTGAGCAGTGAATTTTTTCCAAAATTTTATTTTTAATCGTCCGATTCCATCTTTCCACCACTGATGATTTTTCTTCATTTTCAGTCGAATACAGTGTAATGTTATGTTTATTGAGCAAGTCTTTGAAATGTTTGTTGTAGAACTCTGAGCCTTTATCAGTCCACAGATACTTTGGTTTTCGACCCTCTTTGAATATGCTTTGAAATGCTGTAGTTATAGTCTCACCTTTTTTATCTTTTAATGGGACAATCCAACCGTATTTACTGAAAACATCTATAGCCATGAGAAGATACCTGTTACCTTTATTCCATTTACTGAATTGTTGCATTTCAACAAGATCAGCAGCCCATATTTCATCAATATTATTTATAATAACACGCCGCCGAGTAAAGTTACGCCTTATGGGTTTATGCAGCTCATTAGCTAATTTTTCTTGCCAGTTTTCCTCTTTACCCGACGGCTTTTGACGTTTTTTGGAACCCCAAGACCCAGTTTCTGTTTTGTATTTAGTGCATTTCTTGCCAACCAATGTCCCCATTGTCGTTCGGAATATGGAACAGCATCCAATGATTTAACCATCTTTTTATCAGCTTTGTTTTTACATTTTTTTGTCATCTTTGCAGACTGAATAATCAACATCATGTTGCATGGCTATTGCATCTGTTTTACCTGTTGGTTTATCATAAATTTCCAATATTTGCCCTGTTTTGGGGTTATATTTTACTTGTTTCTCCAAATCATTGTATGGACCAGTGTATTTGTGCCCTGGAAGTACCCAACCAGCTTTGGGCCGAGGTAACATGCCAATTGCTTTGTGTATATCAATTGAACCACCACTTTTGGGTCTTCCTTTGATTCCTTATCATACTCGGTCCAATTTGGTGGCTGCTAGCCAATTGCACGATAACTCTCACATGATGGCCTATTATGATATTTTTTTCCAATTTTTACCATACTTGAACATGGATAATCTTTGTATTTTTCTAATGTGTCTTTCCCAGCCTTGCCAGTCCAAAATTGACTCGACAATATTCCAGTATCTGTGCTGAATGCACTTTTGGCAATGTCTCCAGATTTGTATCTATCAAAGACTTCCTTTGTTGATGGAATTAATGTTCCAACAACATCCATCGACTTCGATGCAACCTTACCAGGTGTACCAAATTGTTCTAAAATTGTATCCAAGTTACCACCATCAAGTTCTTTTCGGTCAGTTTTGTACCTTCTTTTTGGTCTTACTTTGGTTGATAATTTATCAAACATCTCTGATCCAGTCTTTTGAACAAAAGGTGTTACTTTAGAGATAGCATAATCAATAGCTTTCTTCTGCAATTTGGGGTTTCTAAGTGCTTCAGACCCATAATATCGACCCATTTCAACTGCTTTCTTTCCCATCCAGGGTAATCCATGTTCAATTAACATATCAGCAACAGTTGATGCTAAAGTATCCATTATGCCCCCCCCCCCCCCCCCCCCCCTTAGGAGGGGCTATTTAGTTTCCCTGTTTTTTAACAAATTTGGTTTTAGTTATACCACATTCAGCACATGTACAGAAGAACATGAGCCGACCATTTTTGGCTTGCTTGTAACCTGCAGGCTCAACACATTCAGTTTGTTTCTTTTGTTTAACACAATATGATTTGACCATTTTATATCACTATATTAGATTAATTATCATCAGAGTCGGACTCATAATCTGATTCACTTTCATCATTGATGAATTCTCTGTCAGACTTATGCTCACTGTCATCTTCAGAATCTGTTAAATAATAACATTCTAAACAAACATCTCCAAAATGATCAGTTTCTTCTTGACAATCTTCGCATAATTTTCTCATATACTATTGATTAGATAATTTTTTAAAATATTGGATTATAAAATCATGATTGACACTTTGATTGCTCATGTCAAAATGTGCATTGTGGATTGTTTTCAATATACTTGTACCCTTTTGTCTCTCAAATAAATAATACAAACACCAATAGCCACATAATACTGAATCTCTTTCCTGTATTTCATCACCTGAATACATTAATCGTTTGCCACCTGTTGATATAAATTGCATGATTTCTTTTGGCATAATTAACCCAAAACTATCAAAATATTCTGCATATTTGTCTCCGTTTCGATAAGCAACCCAATGTGTACCTGGTCCAATCTGTGAATCCAGGTTAATGATACCAACTTCATCTTTTTTCATCTTTTGTGGTAGATTATCTCTGCTGTAAATGCCTCTGAAGTGTTTTATTTTGAGTTTTTTAACCCAATCAATGAGTTCAAAGTTACTGAGTGGTTTATTTATGAATTTCACAGAATGTCTCCGATTAATGGAATCCCATTGAATGGACTGTTTTTGCCTAACACCAGACCTTTTCCTTTTTTGGTTTTTTTTTTCCTTTGCCATATTGATCCCATGTACCGAAAAATGGAGGCGGCCTATAATTAACTGGCAGGACCAAACCACCATCTTTTTTGGTTGTGTTTGGAACAAAAACTGGGACCGATCTTTTGGATCTACTTCTATCCACCTGCAAGCCTTTACCCATCAATGCATTCAAAACCATTGGAATGCCAATTGAAGCCAATAATGTCCCCAAAAAACCTCCTGATTGTTCCTTAGTTGGTTTAATTACAATCTGTCCACCAGTATGTATTGCATTGACAATTTGCTTCTTTTGTGCTTCAGTGAGCCAATCTTTGTATTTTATTAATTGATCAATTTTATTTTGAGGAATGAGGAAACCACCAACTTGTCCTCTACCAAATATTTTATTGACTCCCACATTTGCAAGCCCAGAAAGTGCTCCAGTAGCTAATGGTCCAACTACTTTTGCTGCCATTGGTAGTAATTTTGTGCCAATTTTGAATAATGATGACCAAAGACTGCCTCCTTGTTGTACAGTTTTTCGTATCTGTGTTTTGCTTATTTTAATATCTGCTCCAGTTTTGTTTTGCATTGCCTTTTCCAGCCTATTTATTTGTGTTTTGGTTAGCATCAGCTGATCCGGACCAGTTAATTCAGAATTTGATAATCTTATTGTTATTGCTGAATTGTTTTTTAATGCTTTTGCTAGTTTATCTTTTTGCCCAATTGATAGTTTTACTCCATGTGAATGATAAGTTGTCATATCTTTTATATAACTAACGTTACATTAAAAGTTTTGGACAATTTATCGAAACAATAGTTTGCCATCTTTTTGGATGAGCTCAGCGTCTTGTTCATATAATGTCAATGCATAAACTGAATATGCAGCTGCAGTTGTACCAGATAATTCATAATGAAATGTCAGCTTTGTGGTACCATCTTTGATATCCATTTTTTGTTTTGTTAAATCGAAATACACGAATGAAAATAGTGTTTTGAAATTGTTGACATTCAATAAAGTTCCTTGACTGTACTCATTGTTTGCATGCACATATTTTAGAATATCTCTGTAAACTTGGCTTGGTTCAGCTTCTGGTGTGTAATGAACATCAGGATATTCATTGCCATTAGCCACAGATAAATGACAATTCAGCAATGTTCTGGGATCTGTTGATACACTGAATGTATTGTACAAAAATGGATTTGCTGTTTGTGCTCCAATATTTGCATCATTGATAATAAAAACAAACACATGTCTTGGCTTTGAAATACCACTTGTTATCTGAAAATTACCACTTCTTTGTGTTGATGAATTGCTTCTTTGCACATTTTCACGCAAATAAACCCATTTATGAGGCTTCAAAAATTGATTCATGTACAGTGATTGTCCTTCTGAATTGAAAGTGATTCGTGGTACAATAAGCTCCATTCTAGTAATCATTACACGACAATCAGCCCCAGCCTGCCAAATAAGGTTGGCATCAGATTCGATCTCCAAATTCAATTCCAATCGTGTTGATGGCAATAACTCATCTCTCAATGCTTCAAAGAATGCGTATCGATTGAATGGTATTTCTGTATTGACAACCGCTGATAGACCCAAAAGCGCTTTTCTTGCAGCAAATCCTTTGTTGTACAAAGCTTGTGCAGGTCTCTCTTCAGCACTTCGGTTTGTATCCAGATAGAAAAACTCATTGGTTGCAGTTGATTGAGCATATACTGGACTATATTCCAATAGATTCTTGATATTGACACAATGATTTGCATAATTACAGTCATACACATGTTTACCATTTAGCCTGATGTCCAAATCATTTATAAGACTGTGAGAGCCATTTACAATACCATTATGGTCTTCAGCTGCTATATTTCCATTTTGCATTGTTTGGACTTTGAGACCAACCGATATTCTTGCATTATACCAATCAAATGGAGTAACTTCTCCTGTGTTATCGACTACGAAACGATAACCATCTTTCTTTTGTGACCTATTATTCCCTGGATTACCAGTATTCAATGGTGTCTCCAATTGAAAGAAGACATCTTCAAACCTTTCAATATATTTTGGATTTCTGAATGATTTCATTTATAAACATATGTTAAATTATTTTCATTTCCTCCTTCTTTTGAGTTTTCCACCGGATATCATCTGATTGACTCTCTCAGCTATTTGAAAATCAGTCAGTGGCTGCTCCATTTTTGGTTGGCTCATTGTCACTGATTTTGTTTTGGAAGGTTGTTTTTTGCTCAATAATTGAATTATTTTATCACCTGCTTTATTACCAGCAAACTCACCAGCTTTGGTGACTGCTTTTTCAGCTGCAGTTTTGGCTCCTTTTTTAGCTAATTCTTTTGCTGTTTTTCCGAAAAGTTTTGATCCAACTGATGTGAAAACATCCATAATTCCTTCACCATGGATATGTTTTATCGCATAACGACCCAATTCTGGGTCAAAACGTGGTTTAAATTCACTTTGTCGTACCATATATTGATATATTATATTAAACTAGACCTGAGAATCAAGCTCATGAACCAGTCAATGCCATTCAAGTCAATTGGGCGACCCAAAGCGTCAGTCACTGTTATCCCCATTTCTGAAATAATTGATTTGGAAACTGGGCTGAATAATGCTCTTTTTGGCTCAAAAGTAAAGGGATTTACTCCTTGTTAAATTGTCAGTGGGTATCATTATCAGTGTATTTGTGAATCGTCCATCACTGAGGCTATCCGTTATTATATCACAATTAATGTTCAAAACGTCAATATCATTGGTAATATTTGGCAATTTTGTCCCATGTTCAGTTTGGTTAATTAACTTTGGTTCAAATCCAATAAGTGCTCCAAAATTAGAGTTTCTAATATCAAGCTTCAATTGGTTGTCTAGGTCAATGACAACTCGATATGATGAAAGCACAAAATATAGATTGATGCCCTTGCTGGAAGATGGTTTATCTCCATTTTGAATTATTGATTGAGTGATATAATCATCAAGATCATCATATGAATACATTCCATCAACAAATGTGATTGTCTTCCATTTTGTACCATTATCTGGGCTGTATTTGATTGTATTATTGTTGTATCCTGCATTGACATTATGCCATAAATATGTCATTGAAACTCGATCTACAGCTAGCTCATGTCTCATTGTTGTGTCAAGCTTTAATGGTGGATTAAATTTGATAATAAAGTCTTCATGCCGACTTCGACCTATTTTTTGTCGGTTAACAGATGAAATATGTATCGCTCTTTCTTGCATATATCATTACATTATATATTGTTGCAATAAATCAATGAGTTGTTTGTTGTTTATCAAGCCAAGTTGATTCAATTTATGGGCTATTTGTGAAAATTCCTCTTTGACTCCATTATTGCCAGCCAAAATGGATCCACCAAGCAATTCCATTCTATCAATCAAATCATTAGCATCATTGAAATAAACAACACCAGAGCCCAATTTCTTGAATTTTTTGCTGGATTTATGGATTGGAATCTCACTGCGTTGGTTCAATTCATCGAATACCATTTTGGCAATATCGCTGTATTTCTTCTTTGAATTAAATCTCTTGGTCAATAAATCGATTGTATCGAAATCAACCTTTTTATCCATTACTTTGCGTTTATCTTTTGTTGCCACAAGTCTGAGTTGTCCTATTAATTTTGGAATATCAATCATTACTCCACCATATTGCCCAGAAGATTATATTTTGTATCCATTTCTCTTTGGTTGAGTATAACCAGAACCTTTTTTGATGGTTTTCATTCCTTCTGGGATTATTTTAATGCGCCCTCTGTATTTTTGCAATAATTTTATATCTTCATCAATTTTATCAATTTTGTCTTTATTCTTGGTCTTTCCTTGGCACTTGGATAAAGGACCCTTCTTTGTTCCAAGTTTTTTTAACATTTTGCCAATATTAGCATCATAATCCTTGATGTCAATATCCCCTTTCATAGAAGCTTGGAGAACAGAACTCGGGGGTGCAAGATCGTATTGAATCAATTTTTGGAACTCATCATCATCAAAACCAGCATCCAAATTTGACATTGCTGGTTGATAATCTACTGGTAACTTTGATTCTGGTAATTGTGGTTGTGGTTTTGTTTCTGGTTGATAAGTTAACATAGCAATGTCTTCCAAACCTGAAGTCAACGCTTTTTGGTTTTTCTCCAATTGTTCAATCAGTTTGTCTTGTTTTTTATCAATTGTTTGTTTTGTTTCCTCTTGAGCTTTAATAATTGGTTTGAAAGTTTCTGATAAACCTTGTTGTAAATCTTGTTTATCATGCTTGTACTCCTTCAATGTATCTCTAACTTGTTTGGTTGTATTGTCCCAGCCTTAATCTTGGCTTCAGATAATTGTTTTAATCTATGTAAATCCATTATATTATTAACTTATATTAACTTATCTCAACTTATATAATGTATTGATATACATGGAAATCTCAAATTATGACAGACATGATAAAAACACTAATTTCAAAAGATTGTATGGTTACATGCCAAGTGACACGTTTCGGATGTTAATATGTGGTAATTCAGGATCTGGAAAGACAAATTTATTGTACCATATGCTGATAAAACCACTTTTGTATTATGATAGAATACATTTATATGCCAAAAATTTGGAGCAACAAAAATACAAGGATATGATTCTAACATTGACTGATATATCAAATAGTGTCGGGTATAATGTCCTTGTTTGTAGCAATGATGATATAATTCCAGTGGAGGAATTGAAGGATGATGATGCCCAGAAGATAGTAATATTTGATGACTTTATTTGTGAAAAAAAAAACAGAAGCCATTGATTGATTATTTCATTCGTGGCAGACACAAGAACTGCTCTGTTATTTATCTGAGCCAATCGTTTTACAAAACACCAAAAGATATTCGACTCAATTGCTCTCATTTCTGTGTCTATGACTTTCCTAGCAGCAATGAAAGAAGTCTGATATCCCGTGAGTTGGGTGTCGAAAAGGATAAATACATTAAAGCAACCAAAGAGCCATTTTCATTTCTATATGTTGATAAGCCCATGAAGAGAATTAAGAGGAATTTTTATGGAACAATATAACCAAATCATATAAATGGGAATATTCAACGAACATAATTCATCGTCTTCTTTCACAACAGGAGGATTCAGAGCGGTTCCTCTTCAAGGAGCCGCTGGGCCTCAAGGAATAGGGTTTAAATTGACCCAAAATGGAAATTATGGTATACAAAACAAAAAAACTTGTTAATGTTAAACAAGGAGCTGATCCCAATGATGTTATCACAAAGAGCCAAATACAATTGCTCGATAATGCTCCTGGTAATGTACAAGCTGATAAAGCCGTAATTTATAGCGATACAAGTAGTGTTCATACCAATAGTATCTATCTACAAGAAACGCCAGACGGGGCTGGTAGCTCCAATGATGTTCGATTATTGACTGAGCATCAGTCTTATGAAAACATTCATCTTCATATACCAGATTTGCAAAACTTTGATGGTTATGGTGGACGAGCTAAAAGCGAAATAATGGTTACATCAACAGAACAACATATTACTGGACGGAAAACATTTTTTGATATTAATGTTTTAAAACCCGATAATAACGATCAAGCGGCGAATAAAAAATATGTCGATGATGAGATTAAAAAAATACCATCACCTGATTTATCTACATATTTGAAAAAAGATGGCACTGTTGAAATGACTGGAAATCTGGATATGGGTAATCAACAAATTACTAATCTTGCAGCCAATATACAAAATACATATGATGTCGTTAATTTAGGTTTCTGTGATACTAAATATTTGCAAAAAGTCTCCAATAGTGACCTCGATATGGACAATCATAAAATCAAAGATATGGCTCAACCAACTGATGATAATGATGCTTTCACTAAAGCATATGTTGATACAGAAATAGCTAAAATACCATCTGTTGGAAGTGATTTGAGTGTATATTTGAAAAAAGATGGAAGTGTTGCAATGACTGGAAACCTTGATATGAATAACCAATATATTCAAAATATCAAAACACCAAAAGCTAATGAATCAGATAAATCTGCTAATGTTAGTTTTGTTGTCAAAGAGATAAATGATTCCAATACGAATTTAACCCAACAATATAAGGATTACATGGCTCAATCACACTTAATAAGCAGCCATAAAACAAATGAATTCAAATATCTTATAGATACTGATGAAAGCAGTTCAGAATATAACATCACAGTGAATGGAATAGCGGCTTTCAATCAATCCCCACCTCAGAATAAAAAAGCTTATGATATCACATTGATTAAAGACAGTGGAAGTAATGATTACAGATCAGGGATAGGTTTCAATATTTATACTCTTGCTATTGGAACATACACAATTGTGTTTGAATTCTACCCACCAGAAATGACTAATATTCAATTATCATGTGATGCTTCTGAAGCATACATCCACAAAGCTGTACAGCGTGATTTCACTGCTTATAGCAAGCTATTGGTTCAATTCAATAACAACAGCAAACAAACTCCAAATTACATCTATTTGACGATGCATGGAACAGCTACAGCGACTCCAGTACAATGTCATCTGGTTGTTTACGGTGTCAAAGACTGGTCAGATAGCGTTTATCCAGGAGTGTATGACGGCTTGGACAATGTCATGTTTGAATATAAAAATGGAGATATGCAGATGCAAGTCAATTTGGATATGAATAATAAGATTATTTCTAGTTTAATAAATCCGATATATGATTCGGAAGCAATGATTTTGGGTTATTTTACCAACTTATTCAAAACGAAATACACTGGAACTATTGCCAGTGGTGTTTTCCAAAGAACAAATCCAACAAATAATTTTCAAATCGCTGCTGATGGAAATAACTTTTTCAATCTATACTCCATTGTTTTCCAAAGCAATCAACAAGTTGCAAATGCACAAATTTTGCTAAATGGGAAAAAACAAGATGAAACAACTAACACTGACACATACCACAGAATCGGGAACATTATTAGTGGAAGCAATACATTTGATTTGCCCAAATCAATGAGATTTGTTAGTATTGATTCTATGTCAATATTGGATAATATTGGAGCAGGAACTGCTGTTAATGGAACTTTTGAATTAAAAGTATTACATTCTAATTATTTCAATAAATATTTCAAATCAATAAATACAATTTCAATATTTTATGGAAACTTAAGAAATGAACTTTTTTTACTTGGGTTCAAATATTTTGAGAATACTACCAAATAATTTCTGCATTTTAAAAACGATTATCATTTATGCAACAAAAGTAATGAATGGAACAAGAATACTTATTCAAACAAAATCACGAAGAAACATTTATCATGGTTTGGATGTAAAAGTTGGACGAAATGTTATATCATTAAACATGAAATTGAATAGCATAATTGGAATGATGTTTCACAAACAAACTGACCCAATCAATCCTCAAATCGGTCAAGTTGAAGGATCGTTTGAAATTTATTTGTCAACTTTAGTTATCTAAATTATTAATATAATGCCATACATTGAAGATGAAAATGGAAACCATATTTTTGATGAAAATGGAGATAAAATAGAATTCACAGTAACTTATGACAACTTACCAGATGGATTCAAATACAGAGAATCCATTCATGTGAACGATGATGGACACCTGGATACTGAAGACAGACATTTGGTCATCAAAGATGGAGTCAATTCAAATCATGCAGTTTCGCTCCAACAATTGATAAACAGCAATGAAGACATAATAAAACCATATATTGGGACCAAAATCCAACAATCCATGCTGCAATTGGATGACGATGTCAAAGAGTTGTTGGATTCGTCAATAAAGAAAACAATAATGCCAAAAGTGGATGAAAAAATAGACACAGCAATCACACTCTTTGCAAATAAATTAAAACAAGATTCATCACAACAAGATGACCCAATGGATGCAATAATGGCAGCAGTTGATAAAAGAATAAATACTTGGTTAACTAATTTCAAAAATGAGTTAGTGTCAAGTGTCGATGAATATTTGAACAATCAAGTTGCAATGAGAATAGGAAGAAAAAGTGGTACAATACCAAAAACAAATTACACATGGACAAATTATTGAGTAAAGATGACATTAAAGGAATCAATACATTGCAAGAGATTATTGTGATAAACACATATATCAGGAGAAATGACAGATATCATCATTCTAAATCCGATTTGGAGTCATCATCATTTGATCAATTGGAATTCTTCTTTGATGTGTCATTTGAAAACTATTATTGCTACTTCAACAATCATCCATCTGATTGGACAATGAAGTATTTTGTTGAATATATTAGGATACAATTACCTGACAATAATGATGAATAAAAATATTGTAATCAAATTGTATAATGAAAGAATTGTCAGAATTGCAAGAACACATTCGAACATCGATGATAGATTTTCACCGTAAATTGAGTCTTCCAATATTGCCCAGACAGGAATGCAAGGTAAAAAGTATCGTAATATTCACATATTTGCATGAAAAACATTACAACACAGGTTTACCTGATGAAGTTTACAAAGAGTTAATTCATGATGGAATCGGATTAATTGGACCTGGAGATGGATGGTTAACAGCTATTCTCCATAAATTATTTGGATGGCATCCATATATCAGGTCTCATGGAATACTACATGATGCTTATGGCCAATTTTACAACAGGTATCATCGTGATAAAGGATACATGTACACCATTAATGAGAAAAAAAAAACATTCAATTGGATGAAAAAATGCATGTTTTTGGGTCAAATAACTGGTCTCTATTATTGCATCAAAAATAAGATAATCATATAATATATGCAAAAACAAAAAAAGAAATTAATAATTGATTTCAATCATATTTCAAATCGATTATCAAAAGAAGAAATTGATGAATTGAAAGCTTATTACATGTCATATCACAAAAAGATGTGGATGTACAAAAGTGCATACAAAAGATTAAAAAAAATGGGAATTCGCAGGGAATATTTCATCCATTGTGTTTGCAACTGGTGGTATTGCATCATCAATTGCAACCAGTGGAGCTTCATTATTGGCAATATCATCAGTTTCTGTCGTAATTCAAGCTTATATGAAGCATAAAAATATTGAAATAAGGTTGTATCAATGTCAATATGCTTTTCAAACTTATGGTCATCTATTGAATGAAATAAAAGAAATAATGAGAAATGGTCATTTTGATAGAGATGATTTGACAAACAAGCTTACTCAAAATGATGATTTCATTTTGGATAATTCGCCGATTGTCGATAAATGGGGTTACAAATATGATAAAAAACATCAGATATTCACTTATGTATGATTAATAATGTGCATGATTTTGGGGCCAATAATGTCCATAATCTTATCCCAATAAACATTGTATAATTCCATGGTTTTTTTGGATTTTGTCAACTCAATTTGGGAAGAATCAATTTTCATCAATTGCAATATTCTATGCAAAAGATATTTCAAACTGATTATCCTCTTTCTTTTACCATTGATTTGTTGCAAGATTTTGTTTATTTCAACGAATATATTATGAATTTTGAAATTGGTTGAACAACTGATTTCAACTTTGTTTTTCAAAATAATTTGATCTAATGTATGCGACAAATGGTATTTTCTATTATACACTGTTTTCTTGTATATTTTGAACAAATTGGCATGAAAATCGATGTATCCTGTTTTGAAATCTTCACCAACAACTTGTTCACAATAAATGCAAGTCAATTGACCATAGATATCTCGAATGTTTTGATTTTCACAGCATTGTGGCATATTTGATGTTTTATTGGATGATTCTTTGTGATAGTTGCAAAAGAAGCAATAATCATAGCAATGCAGGGTTTGACAGAGAGATGAATCCACCTGCATGGAATCATCTTTGATGGGGATTGGTATGTGTCTGGCACCCATCATACCATTCTTGTTTTTTGTTTCAATGGACATTCGCCCAATGAAACTTTCGAAAAATTAATAAAAATAGTCGAAAATGTTGAAAAAATATCGAAAATCGAAAACCAAGTTTTTACACAAAGTTTGAGGCACAAGTTTTTTGTCACAAATTTTGTTTACAAACGAAAATGTCCATAAGCATATGAATCAAGACCATTCGGATGGAAATATCGTTTATCATCGAAACATGACAATGATGTTTTGTTGATGACAAAGCTTCCAAGTTCATGGTTATTACTTCTGATTGTTTTCATTTGATGATGCAATTGTTTCTCCTTGAAAAGAACATCTTTGTAATCAGAATGTTGAATTTCTTTTTTGATGACATTCTTTTTGATTCCTTTAGCCGTTTTGCCACCATTATTATTGTCTTTGATGTATGAGTACATTTTGGATCTCAATCCAACAAATTCAGTGATGGGTACACCTGCGGCTTCATCTTTGAATTTTCCAATAACTTTCTTGTTTGTGGAGTCATAAAATTGATGATTTGATGGATAATCCGAGTTATCAAACATATCTTTGTGATTCCAGAAATCAGAATACACATCTTCTGCTTCAATTTCATATGTCAAACTATCAGTATCTGTAAACAGTAATTTGGCTTTGTTACCATATTTATTTTTAATGAAATTGTAATGGAAGTCATACATAAGTGTTTTACTCAAATCAAGGATACACATACCAACGTATGCCGGTCGATTGAGAGTCAATGATTCCTTGATTTTGTGGACTGCAACCAAGTTTTCATTAAAGATTTTGCTATTGATGAATGTTGGTTTGGAAGTCAGTTTCGATAATTGTTTTTCATTAGTTACCAATTTGATATCTTCCCGTTTTCTGATATTCTCCATAGTCTTAATAAACACTGAGTTATTCATTAATTTGAAGAAATCTTTTTCAAATGCATTTATTGCATTAGTTCTTTGTCGTGTATTGAAATCAATATATGTCTTCAACCAGGGTGATTGGTCAAATGACAGAACACGATGTATTTTAGTCAATTTTAGTCCTAATTCACGGTATAATTGCAGATTACGATAATGTAATACATATTTGGTTTTGTTTGCTAATGTTGGAATCAATTTGCTGACTTGTTCACTTTTGATTCCAAATTTTTCTGCAATTCTTTGACAATAATCTGACAGCATATCTTGTTGGACTTTGATTTGTTCAGCGCCACATGGATAATCATTGTGTAAATCATGTAATTCTTGTGGATAATCCAAATCAACTTCCAATAAATAACCAGTTTTATCATTTGCATCAACTGTTTTCCAATTAATATTTTTTATTTGTTGTTTATTCAACCATTTGAAATTCCCAGTTGGAAGATATTGTGACATAGCCCATCCATAAAGATTGTTGGCATCCAAATACATGAGATATTTGCTGGGTTCATCTGGATTATAATTTTGCATATATTTGTTGTTAGCTTTACCGTATCTATTAGCAATGTAACTTATCCCTCCACGAAGACCCTTTTCAACGAATTGATACATATCAACATCCGTGATGAGTTCCAAATTGACTTCAGTCATTTTCAACATCGCATCCCAAGATAATCCCGGAGATGTAAAATAATAACATGGATCCAATCTATAATATTCCAAACATGTTTTCCTGAAATTTTCAAATACATCAGCCAGTAATAAAACATCAGATTTGAGATATAAATCATGGTATTCACCCATGGTTTTCAAGTTAAAAGTATTCCAAACATTTTGTGCATGATTATATTCTTCATCAGTAATATGTGTATTATTCATTTGACTGTAAAATTCATCTTTGGTAGGTAATTGTGTTTCATTGAATTTATCAAAATTACACATATAATCATATGGATAAACTCCTTTTTGTTTCATCAATCTTAATTTCTCATCTTTGAAAACTTCATTGGTATAGTTATATGCATCATCCGGCAAATTTTTTGCAAGATTGGCCA
This sequence comes from Pavona decussata, assembly GCF_977016875.1. Lineage (NCBI taxonomy): Eukaryota > Metazoa > Cnidaria > Anthozoa > Scleractinia > Agariciidae > Pavona > Pavona decussata. The sequence goes on from NW_028145951.1 coordinate 93,035, forward strand.
ATGATTGATTCATAAACTGAAGACTATCGATAAACACCAAATTATAACCCAACATGAATGCCATGTATTTTTTCATATTATTTGGAATTACATTAATTTTGTGTTGTCTGGTTTCTCCTTTTTTATCCACGTATGTATTAGTCTCAATAATTTTTCCAATTTCTTGCATTATAAAATGACTATCATATCCTTTCAAATTATGAAATATTACAGGGATTTTGTCAGTTATTGTAAAATCCCTATTACATTGATTATGGGCTGAACCACGGAATTCACCAGTAATATGACAATGATCTCTGACACGTTTATCTGATTTCTTATATTTTTTTACCACAAATATGACAAGATGTTGCTTTTTGGAATTTGTCTTCATCTTCTGGAGACATAACTAATGGTTTATTAAATTTGTATTTGATAGTTTGTCTGCAATATTTGACTTCATCAAGCAATGCTTGCATAAATTTGTAAACAGCTTTTTCTCCACGATAATATTTTATTGGTTTGGAATATTTGTCATCATAGCAGCAAACAACTTTGTATCCATAACTACAATCAGTGTGTTTTTGATAAGCTTCAGTAAAAGATTGTTGGTTAGATTGATTACAACCATGAATTGGTTCAGTAATTGCTTCAAAATCTGCATATATCACGAATGGTGCTTTCATTTGTTTATTAAAATTTGTAAATTCTATTTTGGAACCAACTTCGGGCATTTTGATTGATTGTTCACCATTGATTTCAATACATACTTCCTTATGCTTGTTTAAAACTCGTTCTGATGAAAAACATTGCAAACAATGCATACAAAAATGTTTTCTTTGATGTGATTTGGTTTTGTGGTGCATAAATCGATTAAAATCCTTAATATAAACATAATGGTTTTTCTCATCATCGGAGATTAGCAATAGATTCATTGTGTTTTCAAATTTTTCTTTGGATACATAAATTGAATAAGTTTGTTTGTTTTCATATCCGAAAACATTGATGTTGATATTGTTTTGTGTTTCAACTTTGTTATATTGTTTGACTGAAACAGGGAATTCAATGTTATCATAATTCAATTGTGACATAAATGCTTTGTCAGTTTTTTTGATTCTTTTTGGATTGTCATTTCGTGGATTTAAATGTCTAACGTGACACCAACGAAAGCATTCATTATCTTTATTCTTGAGATTTATCAATCCATGTTTGTGATGTTGAAGTTCAGTTGGGAGTTCAATGTATGAACTTCCAGTTAATGGTTCATATTTGGTTACATTGAGATAATGTCCAGTGATTGATTTTACAATCCATGCGGATCCTTCACTGATCATATTACTTATTCCATTGAGAATTTCTTCAACATTAATATCCAAAGATTCTGGCAAATTATTTGCATTCATAGCAGTTTTTGGTTTGGAGACAAAATATCCAACTTTGGATGTCTTTTCTTTACCAACTGCTTTTTCAAAATAGATTCTCATTGTTTCCATGAATTTTATTCCATTTGATTGAGTTAATAATCGTGTCAAAAATTTTGAAATTGCTAATCTTGTTTCTGATAATTGAACTAATGGATCGGCAACATTTTTTACTCCAATTTCATATGAATTTGTGTATTTATGAAATGCGGATCTAAGTTGTGTAATTTGTGTTCTCTGTCTAGGAATTGGAGTCACTTTCTTTTTTCGAGGCAATGGAATTTGACGTCTTGGTGCAGCTTTTGGTTTTTCCATAATTCTTTTCTTCATTCTTGGTGCAACTTTTGGTTTATCCATGAACTGTCTTGGTGGTGTGATAATATTTGTTTCATAATTTTGTATCATTTGTTTGACTGATTTTCTTGGATATGGTATTGGAGTAACTTTTTTGACTCTCGGTAATGGTATAGGACGTTGTTTTTCCAATAATAATGCTATTAATTGATCTTTCGTCAATTTAGATAAATTAGATTTGTTCATATATCTTATAGATATATTATTTTTGAAAGTGTGGTTATTTTGCGATTCCAGGTTTGGCATAGATGAATGAAGACTGGAGGCAACATTCACACCAAGATTTTGCGTGGTCGGAGTACTTGGTCGGCTCCTTTTACTTGTTTTTATTTGTTTGGCCATAAGACCTGAATACACTCATTGAGCATACTCAGGAAGTATTTACAAAAACTAAATTACAAAAATGAAAAATACAAAAAATAACCAAAATTCAGCTTCTGGAAAATGTTCATGTAATTTTTTCTTATATGGAAAATTACCATTTTTGATTTTATTCATCATTGCATTATATTTTTTATCAATCAACTGTTTTTCATCTTCAGTAAACTCATCCTCTGATTCTTTCATTTTGATATCCTATTTGATAGATTCAATGGGTTGATCAGTTGTAATTTTAATCTTTGTTTTATATTTCTTGGCTTCATAATAATGTTTTGCATTTTCTGAACGAGTGACTACCTCAAGATTATCAATACAATTGTTTTGTTTATTTGAGTCAATATGATTAATAATATATCCATCAGAAATATCACCATTAAAGCATTCATAAACAAGTCTGTGAACATAAAAGTGTTTTTGAGGTAATCCAATTTGTGATAATTTAATCAGTCTATAACCATTTGGTTGAAGATTGCCGATTAAACATCTATTAGTTTTTTTATTATATATTTGACCATATTGGTTGACTCCATAGTTGGTATAAATATTATGATAATGAAACATATTACATTTTATTTCAACATTTTGCTTTTTGGATATTTTTTTACCAAATCTTTCTTTATTAGCATATATCATATTTTGTCGTCTGGTAACGAGTTCCAGATTATCAATTAAGTTGTCTTGTTTATTATTATTACTATGATGTATTTGATATCCATCTGGAATTAATTTTTGATTAACAGCTTCCCAAATAAATCGATGTGATTTAAAAATTCTATTTTTACCATCATTGGAACAAACAGTTGTTTCCAAATAACCAGTACAATGTAATCTTCCTTTTCTTGGAACCAGTCTCTTGCGATTAATAATGTAACCATCTTTTGAACACCCATAATTATTATAAATTGGATGAATATAATATTTTTTACCGTCATTGACAAAAGTTTTTTTTACCAAATTTTTTTTCTCAGTCATTTTCTCTTTTTTTTTTTTTTATATATACTCGGTGCGTCTTTAAGCCACTTTAGTCAAAAATAAAATAGAAATTTGTATGGGACTTGAATTTTGCGTCATTTATTGTTAAATTAGCATCTATTTTAACAATATTTTACGTGAGTTGACTCCAAAAACAATGATACAAATTGCTGACGTATAAACAATCGTCCCAAAAATAATACAAAAATTAATTCAAATAAACAACTTGGTACTGATATTTAGAATTAGGGTCATTATTTGGTTCTTCAGCAGCAAAAACAACAATATGTGGGCTTTCTATAAATATAGTACGTAAACTGCCTCTAGAAAGGTTAAAATAACCATTTTTCAATTCTTCTATTCCAGAATAATTTATATTTTTAAATTTCATTTTGGTAGCTGCATCAATTAAAATAATTTTTGGTTCATAACCATTACTACAAATAAACTCAGCTACAATAAATTTCATTGTTGAACCAGAAGCGGTTGCAACAATTGCTTGATAATTTTTAGCCATATAATGCATAAAATTATACATTTTCGATGTGTCTTTATTAATCACTAACCAGTAAATGTTAAATACATTTGGTTGTGATAATAATAATTCTTCAAGTTGGTCTTGCCAAGAAAATGAGTCAAATTCATCTTTGTTTTGTTGGAATAAATTCAAAAACTTACTCAGTATATTACCCATATATTCTATAATTAGATAATTTTAATCCCTGTAAAGTGGAAAATCAATGTCATCCACATTGTGGCACATTCTGTAATACATTTTATTGATTCACTTATTTTTTTTCCTGGTAAATTCGCAATCATTATCTTCAATGGGTGGATAATCCATTAGTTTGTTGATTATTTGCAACTCATTTTCTGTGTATTGATTGTTTAAGAAGGCTTTTCTAGCTTTGTGCATGTGAATCATATTTTCTGATGGTGTCACCAATTGAAAATTTTCAATTGAATTGTTCTGGCGATTGGAATCAATGTGATTTACCTGCATTTTATACGGAATATGTTGTTGATTTACTGCTTCATAGACGAATCGGTGAGCGAGACATGTATTTTTACGTCCGGGTGAAATCATATAATAACCATTTTCAGTCAAGTTTCCTTTTCTGGGGTTCAGTGTTTTCTTATTAATTATGAGACCATCTTCTGAGGCTGCATAATTCTTGTAAGTCGGGTGAGTAAAGTAAGTCTTATCATTGAATTCAAATTGACAGTTCATCATATAACATTGGTTAGATAATTCCAAGAATGAGTTAGATAGTAATATATTACGGAATTCCCGTCCAAGGGGTAATGTATGCAGAAGTTAAATTTAGGTTTTTTGAAAACCGAGGATAAAAATTTAGGTTTTTCAAAAACCTAAATTTAGGTTTTTGAGTTTAGGTTTTCAAAGGCTGAAATAGTATTTTATGCAGTTATTGGGGTGAGATAATGTGTGGTTTATGGGGTTTATTGGGTGTGATACAGTTAATTTATGCATAAAATGGTATGAATTTTGATAAAATATTCGATGAGTTTAATTTTTGAAATTACAAGGGTTTGTATGGGGTTTTTTTATCATTTTTTGAAAAGTGTGCTCATAAGCCCAAACATCTAACTACTAAAAGCACTCTTGTACCTACCATTTTTTTTTTTCTCGGAAAAACCAGAGGATGAAAAGTAAAGTAAGGAATGTAATTTTTTCCAGAATGCTTATAAAATGATACATGGTAGGTATCTTGCTGTGTAAAAATGAATGGGACTTCTCAGATGAGGTGCTATCCATAAGCTGGATTGAGTGATGAGGCTGCAGCAGTGTAGTGTTTAATGACTTCTTCAATTGGGATTTTGCTTTTAAGGACTGCATGCAGCAAGGTCTGTACCTAAATTGAGAAACCAGAGAATAAAATCTGCAGGGTAAATTTTGTGGTGATGGAAACCGTTAAATTTTCGTCTCAGTATTACCTCAGTAAGGAAATGTGGTCCATGTAAGTTAAAGAAAAACTCTAAAAACCTTGGCAGGATTCAAACCCACTACCCCAGGATTTTGATCACTGATGGACCAAATGTACACACTAGGGAAATGCGAAATTTAAGTGGTTTCCTTCTCACACAGAAATTTACACTCCAGAGATAATTCTCTGACTCCCCAGTTGCATCAGCACTGCACAGCACAAAATTTCATTATCCCTTAATTGTTGTGTTATTTTTTTACTTTACACCAAGTGAATTCCCATGTAACAACGTGTAAAAAAACTGCTGGGGATAACTGACCCCTTAACTACGTGATGGATTTTTTTGGTAAAGATTTTGACAGGGACAGTGGAGGATTTAATTACCCAAGTGTTATTTGATTTTATGTAAAAAATTTACTAACTTTAAAAACCAGCTACAGATGGCTAAGGACTGCAAAAACATTTTTTTTTTCTGTTGAATACATCATAAGACTTACGACATTTATTGCATTCAACAATTACATTACAAGAACGCACTCCTTATACACATTGGAGTCAACCTTGATTGCCATGAATAAAAGGATCTTGGGACATGTATATGGCACCCCCTGCAGATTTTGCAGGGGCAGATGATATCATCACCAACTTGGCAAAGGAGAGAGAACTTAAGAATTGAGGTCAATAAATGCACTCTCTAATCCAGTTTTGATTATTATTAGTTTTCATACACAGCTATTTCAATTAACGTTATTGGATTAAAATCAAGCTAAAAGACAAGACCGCAATGTTTTGTGGGATTATTTTTTGTGAACAATCTCATCAAAATCATCCCTGCAGGAGCAGGTCATTGTACTGCTAATTACAACCTATTGTTTTCTCCAGGTATGACTGATTTTGATGAATTTATTCATGAAAATCCCATGTAAAATTTCGGTCTTGTCTTTTAGCTTCATGCTTTGAACCGGCAACGTTACTTGAAATGACTGTATATAAAGTAGCAAAAGGCACAAGTGATTGTCGTGTTGACTTTGCAATATCAAGAATCATAAGACCCAGACAATTATGCACGAGTCAACGAAAACCCTGACCCCCCGGAACAAGGTGGGGATTACAAGGGAATAGTAGGGGATTTGATACAAAATCATGCCCGAGATGGTGGGGCATTGGAAGCGTTTAGTAGATTTAGCTGCCCCGAGGGGGTGGGGATTTGTGAACAGACTGCAATGTCAAAGACTTTTTTAGATAAAACTGCGAACTCTTACAGTTGTAAAACGACTTATTTTGTCCTACACGTTTCGTGTGACAAACGCACACTTCGTCAGGGAGTTTTACAATACAACGTAAGTGACCTGTATATCTACCAACATAAAAGACTAAAATAGATTTTACATTACGTAAAACCGCACGTACGCTAGCGGGTTTACATGTAGGAAACAGGTGAAAAGGTGTGCAAGGTGTTACATATTTTGTGCTTGACATAATTTTGGGGCCCACAGTTTTAGCTAAAACTCCAGGGGTGGGGTATTAGGTAATGTTTTGAGTTTATGAAGGATCCCGAGGGGTGGGGATATTATTTAAGATTTGAGCAAGGTTGTTTCCAGATCCTAATCATGTCCCGGGGTGGGGGAGGTAGGGGAGGCGGGGGGGGGGGGGGGGTTCGTTGACGTATGCATTACTGCTGTGGTTTCCCTGAACAAAACAGTATCACCTTGCACTCTCAAAACAAAAGGATTAATGTGATTGACAGGAACTTATGAAAGGTTCATGTTTTTCCTATCCCTTGCAAAACAAATGGGAAAATTATACTGCATTCTTAGATAGAGTTAAGAGCAAGAAAGACATCTTGACTCTCTTAAATCAATATCAAAGGCATGGAACTGAGCACCTAATTTGAGTTTATAAAAAAAAAAAAAAAAAAAAAAAAACAACAACAACTTCATGTGTACAAGAATAGCTATCAACCTGGGAAAAACAAATTAAAAATGAGCTTTTTAATCTAATTTATTGAATTAATCAGCTACAAGTACAGTATTATAAAATAGAAAAATGACACAAAGCTAATTTGACTTGAAATATTTCTCCTGTATTCAAACATCTCCAATGTGCACCTCCCTCAAATAGAACCTAAACATCAAAAAAATAATAATAATAAATCACTCAAATTGAGTAGAAAACGATGAAATCTAAAATATTTTATAAATCCCCATTAATGACTCGATTTTCAATTGGTCCGCAGTTTGAAACGATCTCTTAGTATCTTGCATATTATGTTACCGACCACATAAATTCATATAACAACACTGGCCTACTATTGTTCATATTAGCTTGCCATTTTAACATTATCTTGATTAAAGATCAAAGATTTTTTTTACAAAATTGCTCTTTCGTCAGAAAAAAAAAAAAAAACACTTCAAACAGTACAAAGATGTGCATCTATACATAAAGATTTGAAGTTATCGTACCTCCTTGATTGACAGAGCCGTCGGACGTTTCGCCTTCCACCGACAGAGCAAAAGCCCATCTACGTTTTACATTTATCAAACTAAAAATTTTCCTTCAACCCAAACAATCTGCTGTAGAACGGAACATTTTTCACACAGTCACACAGGAAAAATAACATGAGGCGTAGGAAAACTTCGATCGCTTCTAAACTAGAAAACTTCTGCAAATTTTCCTAGCGCTTAAAAATATCCTTGCTATTTTTGTTCACCATCCTAGTAGCAGAAGACGTCTAAACACTGCTTTTTTTATCCAAATCTCTAGAACAAAGCAAAGGGCCAACGACATATAAAATCGCCCCTTCCGCCGCCATGTTTGACGCGCTGGAGCTCTGGGGACGAGACTGGGGCATAAGCGCAAACATCACCTTCTCCTTACCGCGGTGAAAGGAAAATTAAGAAAAAAATGCCTTCTGTCACAACAAATCAGCATTAAATAATCTTGCCTTCTGTATGAAATTATTATTGCTATTGTCGATGGGAAGTTTGCTTCATATGCACTAAAAATATATATAACTGCAGAAAACATGAGGAACTGTTAAGGTTACTACGCTTATACGAAAAGCAGATTTCTATAAATGCTATGAAAAAAATTGGAGCTCCGCTTTTAGGCTTGGCTCAATATATATATATATATATATATATATATATATATATATATATATATATATCTGTGTGAATTTGTAAAAACGTTCTCACCAGAACCGGGCATGAAGCTGGGCAACGCCCAGCTTCACGCCTCTGTGGTTCTCTGAAATTGAGGGGATTTGCCGTCAAGGACCAGTCTGTAAGCTAGCCCAGGGTAAGGGCTACCTGCTGGGGGGTAGCTCTTGGTTGTGTGTCAAAAGCTCCGGGGTGGGGAGGGGAGGGTTTTGTAGCCTAATCAACTTAGCCCAATTTGCTGTTAATTTGCTAGACCAGAGTTACTTCATGGCTTGTGACCTCTCCCATAAAGCCAAATGCTGTTGAAAATCAATTGGATCAATCTGACACCAAGCCTGGAGTGTGGCCTAAAGGCAGGTGAGTGACTTGCAAATATGTGTGAAAAGCAGAGGGGTGGGGGGGGCATTGTTATTAGGCTAAGTCAGGCAGAACGTTTCCTGACTGTTTAGGTTAAAGTGCAGGTATGTTGTTTAAAATCCAGCTAGATATTATCAGTCAATGTAAGTGAGCTGATCCCGACTTGAGCTACTACATGCTAGCCTAGTGAGGTTTGCCTTGGAACTCAATTTTTTCCTTCCAGGGACCTATTTGCGTGTGATATCTGTGTGAATTTGTAAAAACGTTCTCACCAGAACCGGGCGTGAAGCTGGGCAACGCCCAGCTTCACGCCTCTGTGGTTCTCTAGAATTGAGGGGGCTTGCCGTCAAGGACCAGTCTGTAAGCTAGCCCAGGGTAAGGGCTACCTGCTGGGGGGTAGCTCTTGGTTGTGTGTCAAAAGCTCCGGGGTGGGCAGGGGATGGTTTTGTAGCCTAATCAACTTAGCCCAATTTGCTGTTAATTTGCTAGACCAGAGTTACTTCTTGGCTTGTGACCTCTCCCATAGAGCCAAATGCAGTTGAAAATCAATTGGCTCAATCTGACACCAAGCCTGGAGTGTGGCCTAAAGGCAGGTGAGTGACTTGCAAGTTTGTGTGAAAAGCAGAGGGGTGGGGAGGGCATTGTTATTAGGCTAAGTCAGGCAGAACGTTTCCTGACTGTTTAGGTTAAAGTGCAGGTATGTTGTTTAAAATCCAGCTAGATATTATCAGTCAATGTAAGTGAGCTGATCCGGACTTGAGCTACTACATGCTAGTCTAGTAAGTTTTTCCTTGGATTTCAATTTTTTCCTTCCAGGGACCTATTTGCGTGTGATATCTGTGTGAATTTGTAAAAACGTTCTCACCAGAACCGGGCGTGAAGCTGGGCAACGCCCAGCTTCACGCCTCTGTGGTTCTCTAAAATTGAGGGGGCTTGCCGTCAAGGACCAGTCTGTAAGCTAGCCCAGGGTAAGGGCTACCTGCTCTGGGGTAGCTCTTGGTTGTGTGTCAAAAGCTCCGGGGTGGGGAGGGGAGGGTTTTGTAGCCTAATCAACTTAGCCCAATTTGCTGTTAATTTGCTAGACCAGAGTTACCTCTTGGCTTGTGACCTCTCCCATAGAGCCAAATGCTGTTGAAAATCAATTGGATCAATCTGACACCAAGCCTGGAGTGTGGCCTAAAGGCAGGTGAGTGACTTGCAAGTTTGTGTGAAAAGCACAGGGGTGGGGAGGGCATTGTTATTAGGCTAAGTCAGGCAGAACGTTTCCTGACTGTTTAGGTTTAAGTGCAGGTATGTTGTTTAAAATCCAGCTAGATATTATCAGTCAATGTAAGTGAGCTGATCCCGACATGAGCTACTACATGCTAGCCTAGTGAGTTTTACCTTGGAACTCAATTTTTTCCTTCCAGGGACCTATTTGCGTGTGATATCTGTGTGAATTTGCAAAAACGTTCCCACCAGAACCGGGCGTGAAGCTGGGCAACGCCCAGGTTCACGCCTCTGTGGTTCTCTAAAATTGAGGGGGCTTGCCGTCAAGGACCAGTCTGTAAGCTAGCCCAGAGTAAGGGCTACCTGCTCGGGGGTAGCTCTTGGTTGTGTGTCAAAAGCTCCGGGGTGGGGAGGGGAGGGTTTTGTAGCCTAATCAACTTAGCCCAATTTGCTGTTAATTTGCTAGACCAGAGTTACCTCTTGGCTTGTGACCTCTCCCATAGAGCCAAATGCTGTTGAAAATCAATTGGATCAATCTGACACCAAGCCTGGAGTGAGGCCTAAAGGCAGGTGAGTGACTTGCAAGTTTGTGTGAAAAGCACAGGGGTGGAGAGGGCATTGTTATTAGGCTAAGTCAGGCAGAACGTTTCCTGACTGTTTAGGTTTAAGTGCAGGTATGTTGTTTAAAATCCAGCTAGATATTATCAGTCAATGTAAGTTAGCTGATCCCGACTTGAGCTACTACATGCTAGCTTAGTGAGTTTTGCCTTGGAACTCAATTTTTTTCCTTCCAGGGACCTATTTGCGTGTGAAATCTGTGTGAATTTGTAAAAACGTTCTTACCAGAACCGGGCGTGAAGCTGGGCAACGCCCAGCTTCACGCCTCTGTGGTTCTCTAAAATTGAGGGGGCTTGCCGTCAAGGACCAGTCTGTAAGCTAGCCCAGGGTAAGGGCTACCTGCTCTGGGGTAGCTCTTGGTTGTGTGTGAAAAGCTCCGGGGTGGGGAGGGGAGGGTTTTGTAGCCTAATCAACTTAGCCCAATTTGCTGTTAATTTGCTAGACCAGAGTTACTTCTTGGCTTGTGACCTCTCCCATAGAGCCAAATGCTGTTGAAAATCAATTGGATCAATCTGACACCAAGCCTGGAATGTGGCCTAAAGGCACGTGAGTGACTTGCAAGTTTGTGTGAAAAGCAGAGGGGTGAGGAGGGCATTGTTATTAGGCTAAGTCAGGCAGAACGTTTCCTGACTTTTAAGGTTAAAGTGCAGGTATGTTGTTTAAAATCCAGCTAGATATTATCAGTCAATGTAAGTGAGCTGATCCCGACTTGAGCTACTACATGCTAGCCTAGTAAGTTTTTCCTTGGATTTCAATTTTTTCCTTCCAGGGACCTATTTGCGTGTGATATCTGTGTGAATTTGTAAAAACGTTCTCACCAGAACCGGGCGTGAAGCTGGGCAACGCCCAGCTTCACGCCTCTGTGGTTCTCTAAAATTGAGGGGGCTTGCCGTCAAGGACCAGTCTGTAAGCTAGCCCAGGGTAAGGGCTACCTGCTCGGGGGTAGCTCTTGGTTGTGTGTCAAAAGCTCCGGGGTGGGGAGGGGAGGGTTTTGTAGCCTAATCAACTTAGCCCAATTTGCTGTTAATTTGCTAGACCAGAGTTACTTCTTGGCTTGTGACCTCTCCCATAGAGCGAAATGCTGTTGAAAATCAATTGGATCAATCTGACACCAAGCCTGGAGTGTGGCCTAAAGGCAGGTGAGTGACTTGCGAGTTTGTGTGAAAAGTAGAGGTGTGGGGAGGGCATTGTTATTAGGCTAAGTCAGGCAGAACGTTTCCTGACTGTTTAGGTTAAAGTGCAAGTATGTTGTTTAAAATCCAGCTAGATATTATCAGTCAATGTAAGTGAGCTGATCCCGACTTGAGCTACTACATGCTAGCCTAGTGAGTTTTGCCTTGGAACTCAATTTTTTCCTTCCAGGGACCTATTTGCGTGTAACATCTGTGTGAATTTGTAAAAACGTTCTCACCAGAACCGGGCGTGAAGCTGGGCAACGCCCAGCTTCACGCCTCTGTGGTTCTCTAAAATCGAGGGGGCTTGCCGTCAAGGACCAAACTGTAAGCTAGCCCAGGGTAAGGGCTACCTGCTGGGGGGTAGCTCTTGGTTGTGTGTCAAAAGATCCGGGGTGGGGAGGGGAGGGTTTTGTAGCCTAATCAACTTAGCCCAATTTGCTGTTAATTTGCTAGACCAGAGTTACTTCTTGGCTTGTGACCTCTCCCATAGAGCCAAATGCTGTTGAAAATCAATTGGATCAATCTGACACCAAGCCTGGAGTATGGCCTAAAGGCAGGTGAGTGACTTGCAAGTTTGTGTGAAAAGCAGAGGGGTGGGAAGGGCATTGTTTTTAGGCTAAGTCAGGCAGAACGTTTCCTGACTGTTTAGGTTAAAGTGCAGGTATGTTGTTTAAAATCCAGCTAGATATTATCAGTCAATGTAAGTGAGCTGATCCCGACTTGAGCTACTACATGCTAGCCTAGTAAGTTTTTGCTTGGATTTCAATTTTTTCCTTCCAGGGACCTATTTGCGTGTGATATCTGTGTGAATTTGTAAAAACGTTCTCACCAGAACCGGGCGTGAAGCTGGGCAACGCCCAGCTTCACGCCTCTGTGGTTCTCTAAAATTGAGGGGGCTTGCCGTCAAGGACCAGTCTGTAAGCTAGCCCAGGGTAAGGGCTACCTGCTCGGGGGTAGCTCTTGGTTGTGTGTCAAAAGCTCCGGGGTGGGGAGGGGAGGGTTTTGTAGCCTAATCAACTTAGCCCAATTTGCTGTTAACTTGCTAGACCAGAGTTACTTCTTGGCTTGTGACCTCTCCCATAGAGCCAAATGCTGTTGAAAATCAATTGGATCAATCTGACACCAAGCCTGGAGTGTGGCCTAAAGGCAGGTGAGTGACTTGCGAGTTTGTGTGAAAAGTAGAGGTGTGGGGAGGGCATTGTTATTAGGCTAAGTCAGGCAGAAAGTTTCCTGACTGTTTAGGTTAAAGTGCAGGTATGTTGTTTAAAATCCAGCTAGATATTATCAGTCAATGTAATTGAGCTGATCCCGACTTGAGCTACTACATGCTAGCCTAGTGAGTTTTGCCTTGGAACTCAATTTTTTCCTTCCAGGGACCTATTTGCGTGTGATATCTGTGTGAATTTGTAAAAACGTTCTCACCAGAACCGGGCGTGAAGCTGGGCAACGCCCAGCTTCACGCCTCTGTGGTTCTCTAAAATCGAGGGGGCTTGCCGTCAAGGACCAAACTGTAAGCTAGCCCAGGGTAAGGGCTACCTGCTGGGGGGTAGCTCTTGGTTGTGTGTCAAAAGATCCGGGGTGGGGAGGGGAGGGTTTTGTAGCCTAATCAACTTAGCCCAATTTGCTGTTAATTTGCTAGACCAGAGTTACTTCTTGGCTTGTGACCTCTCCCATAGAGCCAAATGCTGTTGAAAATCAATTGGATCAATCTGACACCAAGCCTGGAGTGTGGCCTAAAGGCACGTGAGTGACTTGCAAGTTTGTGCGAAAAGCAGAGGGGTGGGGAGGGCATTGTTATTAGGCTAAGTCAGGCAGAACGTTTCCTGACTTTTTAGGTTAAAGTGCAGGTATGTTGTTTAAAATCCAGCTAGATATTATCAGTCAATGTAAGTGAGCTGATCCCGACTTGAGCTACTACATGCTAGCCTAGTAAGTTTTTCCTTGGATTTCAATTTTTTCCTTCCAGGGACCTATTTGCGTGTGATATCTGTGTGAATTTGTAAAAACGTTCTCACCAGAACCGGGCGTGAAGCTGGGCAACGCCCAGCTTCACGCCTCTGTGGTTCTCTAAAATTGAGGGGGCTTGCCGTCAAGGACCAGTCTGTAAGCTAGCCCAGGGTAAGGGCTACCTGCTCGGGGGTAGCTCTTGGTTGTGTGTCAAAAGCTCCGGGGTGGGGAGGGGAGGGTTTTGTAGCCTAATCAACCTAGCCCAATTTGCTGTTAATTTGCTAGACCAGAGTTACTTCTTGGCTTGTGACCTCTCCCATAGAGCCAAATGCTGTTGAAAATCAATTGGATTAATCTGACACCAAGCCTGGAGTGTGGCCTAAAGGCAGGTGAGTGACTTGCGAGTTTGTGTGAAAAGTAGAGGTGTGGGGAGGGCATTGTTATTAGGCTAAGTCAGGCAGAAAGTTTCCTGACTGTTTAGGTTAAAGTGCAGGTATGTTGTTTAAAATCCAGCTAGATATTATCAGTCAATGTAAGTGAGCTGATCCCGACTTGAGCTACTACATGCTAGCCTAGTGAGTTTTGCCTTGGAACTCAATTTTTTCCTTCCAGGGACCTATTTGCGTGTGATGTCTGTGTGAATTTGTAAAAACGTTCTCACCAGAACCGGGCGTGAAGCTGGGCAACGCCCAGCTTCACGCCTCTGTGGTTCTCTAAAATCGAGGGGGCTTGCCGTCAAGGACCAGTCTGTAAGCTAGCCCAGGGTAAGGGCTACCTGCTCGGGGGTAGCTCTTGGTTGTGTGTCAAAAGCTCCGGGGTGGGGAGGGGAGGGTTTTGTAGCCTAATCAACCTAGCCCAATTTGCTGTTAATTTGCTAGACCAGAGTTACTTCTTGGCTTGTGACCTCTCCCATAGAGCCAAATGCTGTTGAAAATCAATTGGATTAATCTGACACCAAGCCTGGAGTGTGGCCTAAAGGCAGGTGAGTGACTTGCGAGTTTGTGTGAAAAGTAGAGGTGTGGGGAGGGCATTGTTATTAGGCTAAGTCAGGCAGAAAGTTTCCTGACTGTTTAGGTTAAAGTGCAGGTATGTTGTTTAAAATCCAGCTAGATATTATCAGTCAATGTAAGTGAGCTGATCCCGACTTGAGCTACTACATGCTAGCCTAGTGAGTTTTGCCTTGGAACTCAATTTTTTCCTTCCAGGGACCTATTTGCGTGTGATGTCTGTGTGAATTTGTAAAAACGTTCTCACCAGAACCGGGCGTGAAGCTGGGCAACGCCCAGCTTCACGCCTCTGTGGTTCTCTAAAATCGAGGGGGCTTGCCGTCAAGGACCAAACTGTAAGCTAGCCCAGGGTAAGGGCTACCTGCTGGGGGGTAGCTTTTGGTTGTGTGTCAAAATATCCGGGGTGGGGAGGGGAGGGTTTTGTAGCCTAATCAACTTAGCCCAATTTGCTGTTAATTTGCTAGACCAGAGTTACTTCTTGGCTTGTGACCTCTCCCATAGAGCCAAATGCTGTTGAAAATCAATTGGATCAATCTGACACCAAGCCTGGAGTATGGCCTAAAGGCAGGTGAGTGACTTGCAAGTTTGTGTGAAAAGCAGAGGGGTGGGAAGGGCATTGTTTTTAGGCTAAGTCAGGCAGAACGTTTCCTGACTGTTTAGGTTAAAGTGCAGGTATGTTGTTTAAAATCCAGCTAGATATTATCAGTCAATGTAAGTGAGCTAATCCCGACTTGAGCTACTACATGCTAGCCTAGTGAGTTTTGCCTTGGAACTCAATTTTTTCCTTCCAGGGACCTATTTGCGTGTGATATCTGTGTGAATTTGTAAAAACGTTCTCACCAGAACCGGGCGTGAAGCTGGGCAACGCCCAGCTTCACGACTCTGTGGTTCTCTACAATCGAGGGGGCTTCCCGTCAAGGACCAGTCTGTAAGCTAGCCCAGGGTAAGGGCTACCTGCTGGGGGGTAGCTCTTGGTTGTGTGTCAAAAGCTCCGGGGTGGTAGGGAAGGGTTTTGTAGCCTAATCAACTTAGCCCAATTTGCTGTTAATTTGCTAGACCAGAGTTACTTCTTGGCTTGTGACCTCTCCCATAGAGCCAAATGCTGTTGAAAATCAATTGGATCAATCTGACACCAAGCCTGGAGTGTGGCCTAAAGGCAGGTGAGTGACTTGCAAGTTTGTGTGAAAAGCAGAGGGGTGGGGAGGGCATTGTTATTAGGCTAAGTCAGGCAGAACGTTTCCTGACTTTTTAGGTTAAAGTGCAGGTATGTTGTTTAAAATCCAGCTAGATATTATCAGTCAATGTAAGTGAGCTGATCCCGACTTGAGCTACTACATGCTAGCCTAGTGAGTTTTGCCTTGGAACTCAATTTTTTCCTTCCAGGGACCTATTTGCGTGTGATATCTGTGTGAATTTGTAAAAACGTTCTCACCAGAACCGGGCGTGAAGCTGGGCAACGCCCAGCTTCACTACTCTGTGGTTCTCTAAAATTGAGGGGGCTTGCCGTCAAGGACCAGTCTGTAAGCTAGCCCAGGGTAAGGGCTACCTGCTCGGGGGTAGCTCTTGGTTGTGTGTCAAAAGCTCCGGGGTGGGGAGGGAAGGGTTTTGTAGCCTAATCAACTTAGCCCAATTTGCTGTTAATTCGCTAGACCAGAGTTACTTCTTTGCTTGTGACCTCTCCCATAGAGCCAAATGCTGTTGAAAATCAAATGGATCAATCTGACACCAAGCTTGGAGTGTGGCCTAATGGCAGGTGAGTGACTTGCAAGTTTGTGTGAAAAGCAGAGGGGTGGGGAGGGCATTGTTTTTAGGCTAAGTCAGGCAGAACGTTTCCTGACTGTTTAGGTTAAAGTGCAGGTATGTTGTTTAAAATCCAGCAAGATATTATCAGTCAATGTAAGTGAGCTGATCCCGACTTGAGCTACTACATGCTAGCCTAGTGAGTTTTGCCTTGGAACTCAATTTTTTCCTTCCAGGGACCTATTTGCGTGTGATATCTGTGTGAATTTGTAAAAACGTTCTCACCAGAACCGGGAGTGAAGCTGGGAAACGCCCAGCTTCAAGCCTCTGTGGTTCTCTAAAATTGAGGGGGCTTGCCGTCAAGGACCAGTCTGTAAGCTAGCCCAGGGTAAGGGCTACCTGCTCGGGGGTAGCTCTTGGTTGTGTGTCAAAAGCTCCGGGGTGGGGAGGGAAGGGTTTTGTAGCCTAATCAACTTAGCCCAATTTGCTGTTAATTCGCTAGACCAGAGTTACTTCTTGGCTTGTGACCTCTCCCATAGAGCCAAATGCTGTTGAAAATCAATTGGATCAATCTGACACCAAGCCTGGAGTATGGCCTAAAGGCAGGTGAGTGACTTGCAAGTTTGTGTGAAAAGCAGAGGGGTGGGAAGGGCATTGTTTTTAGGCTAAGTCAGGCAGAACGTTTCCTGACTGTTTAGGTTAAAGTGCAGGTATGTTGTTTAAAATCCAGCTAGATATTATCAGTCAATGTAAGTGAGCTAATCCCGACTTGAGCTACTACATGCAAGCCTAGTGAGTTTTGCCTTGGAACTCAATTTTTTCCTTCCAGGGACCTATTTGCGTGTGATATCTGTGTGAATTTGTAAAAACGTTCTCACCAGAACCGGGCGTGAAGCTGGGCAACGCCCAGCTTCACGCCTCTGTGGTTCACTAAAATCGAGGGGGCTTGCCGTCAAGGACCAGTCTGTAAGCTAGCCCAGGGTAAGGGCTACCTGCTCGGGGGTAGCTCTTTGTTGTGTGTCAAAAGCGCCGGGGTGGGGAGGGGAGGGTTTTGTAGCCTAATCAACTTAGCCCAATTTGCTGTTAATTTGCTAGACCAGAGTTACTTCTTGGCTTGTGACCTCTCCCATAGAGCCAAATGCTGTTGAAAATCAATTGGATCAATCTGACACCAAGCCTGGAGTATGGCCTAAAGGCAGGTGAGTGACTTGCAAGTTTGTGTGAAAAGCAGAGGGGTGGGAAGGGCATTGTTTTTAGGCTAAGTCAGGCAGAACGTTTCCTGACTGTTTAGGTTAAAGTGCAGGTATGTTGTTTAAAATCCAGCTAGATATTATCAGTCAATGTAAGTGAGCTGATCCCGACTTGAGCTACTACATGCTAGCCTAGTGAGTTTTGCCTTGGAACTCAATTTTTTCCTTCCAGGGACCTATTTGCGTGTGATATCTGTGTGAATTTGTAAAAACGTTCTCACCAGAACCGGGCGTGAAGCTGGGCAACGCCCAGCTTCACGACTCTGTGGTTCTCTACAATCGAGGGGGCTTCCCGTCAAGGACCAGTCTGTAAGCTAGCCCAGGGTAAGGGCTACCTGCTGGGGGGTAGCTCTTGGTTGTGTGTCAAAAGCTCCGGGGTGGGTAGGGAAGGGTTTTGTAGCCTAATCAACTTAGCCCAATTTGCTGTTAATTTGCTAGACCAGAGTTACTTCTTGGCTTGTGACCTCTCCCATAGAGCCAAATGCTGTTGAAAATCAATTGGATCAATCTGACACCAAGCCTGGAGTGTGGCCTAAAGGCAGGTGAGTGACTTGCAAGTTTGTGTGAAAAGCAGAGGGGTGGGGAGGGCATTGTTATTAGGCTAAGTCAGGCAGAACGTTTCCTGACTTTTTAGGTTAAAGTGCAGGTATGTTGTTTAAAATCCAGCTAGATATTATCAGTCAATGTAAGTGAGCTGATCCCGACTTGAGCTACTACATGCTAGCCTAGTGAGTTTTGCCTTGGAACTCAATTTTTTCCTTCCAGGGACCTATTTGCGTGTGATATCTGTGTGAATTTGTAAAAACGTTCTCACCAGAACCGGGCGTGAAGCTGGGCAACGCCCAGCTTCACGCCTCTGTGGTTCTCTAAAATTGAGGGGGCTTGCCGTCAAGGACCAGTCTGTAAGCTAGCCCAGGGTAAGGGCTACCTGCTCGGGGGTAGCTCTTGGTTGTGTGTCAAAAGCTCCGGGGTGGGGAGGGGAGGGTTTTGTAGCCTAATCAACTTAGCCCAATTTGCTGTTAATTTGCTAGAGCAGAGTTACTTCTTGGCTTGTGACCTCTCCCATAGAGCCAAATGCTGTTGAAAATCAAATGGATCAATCTGACACCAAGCTTGGAGTGTGGCCTAATGGCAGGTGAGTGACTTGCAAGTTTGTGTGAAAAGCAGAGGGGTGGGGAGGGCATTGTTTTTAGGCTAAGTCAGGCAGAACGTTTCCTGACTGTTTAGGTTAAAGTGCAGGTATGTTGTTTAAAATCCAGCAAGATATTATCAGTCAATGTAAGTGAGCTGATCCCGACTTGAGCTACTACATGCTAGCCTAGTGAGTTTTGCCTTGGAACTCAATTTTTTCCTTCCAGGGACCTATTTGCGTGTGATATCTGTGTGAATTTGTAAAAACGTTCTCACCAGAACCGGGCGTGAAGCTGGGCAACGCCCAGCTTCACGCCTCTGTAGTTCTCTAAAATTGAGGGAGCTTGCCGTCAAGGACCAGTCTGTAAGCTAGCCCAGGGTAAGGGCTACGTGCTGGGGGGTAGCTCTTGGTTGTGTGTCAAAAGCTCCGGGGTGGGCAGGGGAGGGTTTTGTAGCCTAATCAACTTAGCCCAATTTGCTGTTAATTTGCTAGACCAGAGTTACCTCTTGGCTTGTGACCTCTCCCATAGAGCTAAATGCTGTTGAAAATCAATTGGATCAATCTGACACCAAGCCTGGAGTGTGGCCTAAAGGCAGGTGAGTGACTTGCAAGTTTGTGTGAAAAGCACAGGGGTGGGGAGGGCATTGTTATTAGGCTAAGTCAGGCAGAACGTTTCCTGACTGTTTAGGTTTAAGTGCAGGTATGTTTTTTAAAATCCAGCTAGATATTATCAGTCAATGTAAGTGAGCTGATCCCGACTTGAGCTACTACATGCTAGCCTAGTGAGTTTTGCCTTGGAACTCAATTTTTTCCTTCCAGGGACCTATTTGCGTGTGATATCTGTGTGAATTTGTAAAAACGTTCTCACCAGGACCGTGCGTGAAGCTGGGCGTTGCCCAGCTTCACGCCTCTGTGGTTCTATAAAATTGAGGGGGCTTGCCGTCAAGGACCAGTCTGTAAGCTAGCCCCGGGTAAGGGCTACCTGCTCGGGGGTAGCTCTTGGTTGTGTGTCAAAAGCTCAGAGGTGGGCAGGGGAGGGTTTTGTAGCCTAATAAACTTAGCCCAATTTGCTGTTAATTTGCTAGACCAGAGTTACCTCTTGGCTTGTGACCTCTCCCATAGAGCTAAATGCTGTTGAAAATCAATTGGATCAATCTGACACCAAGCCTGGAGTGTGGCCTAAAGGCAGGTGAGTGACTTGCAAGTTTGTGTTAAAAGTAGAGGGGTGGGGAGGGCATTGTTATTAGGCTAAGTCAGGCAGAACGTTTCCTGACTGTTTAGGTTAAAGTGCAGGTATGTTGTTTAAAATCCAGCTAGATATTATCAGTCAATGTAAGTGAGCTGATCCCGACTTGAGCTGCTACATGCTAGCCTAGTGAGTTTTTCCTTGGAACTCAATTTTTCCCTTCCAGGGAACTATTTGCGTGTGATATCTGTGTGAATCAGTAAAAACGTTCTCACCAGAACCGGGCGTGAAGCTGGGCAACGCCCAGCTTCACGACTCTGTGGTTCTCTACAATCGAGGGGGCTTCCCGTCAAGGACCAGTCTGTAAGCTAGCCCAGGGTAAGGGCTACCTGCTGGGGGGTAGCTCTTAATTGTGTGTCAAATGCTCCGGGGTGGGTAGGGAAGGGTTTTGTAGCCTAATCAACTTAGCCCAATTTGCTGTTAATTTGCTAGACCAGAGTTACTTCTTAGCTTGTGACCTCTCCCATAGAGCCAAATGCTGTTGAAAATCAATTGGATCAATCTGACACCAAGCCTGGAGTGTGGCCTAAAGGCAGGTGAGTGACTTGCAAGTTTGTGTGAAAAGCAGAAAGGTGGCGAGGGCATTGTTATTAGGCTAAGTCAGGCAGAACGTTTCCTCACTTTTTAGGTTAAAGTGCAGGTATGTTGTTTAAAATCCAGCTAGATATTATCAGTCAATGTAAGTGAGCTGATCCCGACTTGAGCTACTAAATGCTAGCCTAGTGAGTTTTGCCTTGGAACTCAATTTTTTCCTTCCAGGGACCTATTTGCGTGTGATATCTGTGTGAATTTGTAAAAACGTTCTCACCAGAACCGGCGTGAGGCTGGGCAACGCGCAGCTTCACGCCTCTGTGGTTTTCTAAAATTGAGGGGGCTTGCCGTCAAGGACCAGTCTGTAAGCTAGCCCAGGGTAAGGGCTACCTGCTGGGGGATAGCTCTTGGTTGTGTGTCAAAAGCTCCGGGGTGGGGATGGGAGGGTTTTGTAGCCTAATCAACTTAGCCCAATTTGCTGTTAATTTGCTAGACCAGAGTTACTTCTTGGCTTGTGACCTCTCCCATAGAGCCAAATGCTGTTGAAAATCAATTGGATCAATCTGACACCAAGCCTGGAGTGTGGCCTAAAGGCAGGTGAGTGACTTGCAAGTTTGTGTGAAAAGCAGAGGGGTGGGGAGGGCATTGTTATTAGGCTAAGTCAGGCAGAACGTTTCCTGACTGTTTAGGTTTTAATGCAGGTATGTTGTTTAAAATCCAGCTAGATATTATCAGTCAATGTAAGTGAGCTGATCCCGACTTGAGCTACTACATGCTAGCCTAGTGAGTTTTGCCTTGGAACTCAATTTTTTCCTTCCAGGGACCTATTTGCGTGTGATATCTGTGTGAATTTGTAAAAACGTTCTCACCAGAACCGGGCGTGAAGCTGGGCAACGCCCATCTTCACGCCTCTGTGGTTCTCTAAAATCGAGGGGGCTTGCCCTCAAGGACCAGTCTGTAAGCTAGCCCAGGGTAAGGGCTACCTGCTGGGGGGTAGCTCTTGGTTGTGTGTCAAAAGCTCCGGGGTGGGCAGGGGAGGGTTTTGTGGCCTAATCAACTTAGCCCAATTTGCTGTTAATTTGCTAGACCAGAGTTACTTCTTGGCTTGTGACCTCTCCCATAGAGCCAAATGCAGTTGAAAATCAATGGGATCAATCTGACACCAAGCCTGGAGTGTGGCCTAAAGGCAGGTGAGTGACTTGCAAGTTTGTGTGAAAAGCAGAAAGGTGGGGAGGGCATTGTTATTAGGCTAAGTCAGGCAGAACGTTTCCTGACTGTTTAGGTTAAAGTGCAGGTATGTTGTTTAAAATCCAGCTAGATATTATCAGTCAATGTAAGTGAGCTGATCCCTACTTGAGCTACTACATGCTAGCCTAGTGAGTTTTGCCTTGGAACTCAATTTTTTCCTTCCAGGGACCTATTTGCGTGTGATATCTGTGTGAATTTGTAAAAACGTTCTCACTAGAACCGGGCGTGAAGCTGGGCAACGCCCAGCTTCACGCCTCTGTGGTTCTCTAAAATTGAGGGGGCTTGCCGTCAAGGACCAGTCTCTAAGCTAGCCCAGGGTAAGGGCTACCAGCTGGGGGGTAGCTCTTGGTTGTGTGTCAAAAGCTCCAAGGTGGGCAGGGGAGGGTTTTGTAGCCTAATCAACTTAGCCCAATTTGCTGTTAATTTGCTAGACCAGAGTTACTTCTTGGCTTGTGACCTCTCCCATAGAGCTAAATGCTGTTGAAAATCAATTGGATCAATCTGACACCAAGCCTGGAGTGTGGCCTAAAGGCAGGTGAGTGACTTGCAAGTTTGTGTTAAAAGTAGAGGGGTGGGGAGGGCATTGTTATTAGGCTAAGTCAGGCAGAACGTTTCCTGACTGTTTAGGTTAAAGTGCAGGTATGTTGTTTAAAATCCAGCTAGATATTATCAGTCAATGTAAGTGAGCTGATCCCGACTTGAGCTACTACATGCTAGCCTAGTGAGTTTTTCCTTGGAACTCAATTTTTCCCTTCCAGGGAACTATTTGCGTGTGATATCTGTGTGAATTTGTAAAAACGTTCTCACCAGAACCGGGCGTGAAGCTGGGCAACGCCCAGCTTCACGACTCTGTGGTTCTCTACAATCGAGGGGGCTTCCCGTCAAGGACCAGTCTGTAAGCTAGCCCAGGGTAAGGGCTACCTGCTGGGGGGTAGCTCTTGGTTGTGTGTCAAAAGCTCCGGGGTGGGTAGGGAAGGGTTTTGTAGCCTAATCAACTTAGCCCAATTTGCTGTTAATTTGCTAGACCAGAGTTACTTCTTAGCTTGTGACCTCTCCCATAGAGCCAAATGCTGTTGAAAATCAATTGGATCAATCTGACACCAAGCCTGGAGTGTGGCCTAAAGGCAGGTGAGTGACTTGCAAGTTTGTGTGAAAAGCAGAAAGGTGGCGAGGGCATTGTTATTAGGCTAAGTCAGGCAGAACGTTTCCTGACTGTTTAGGTTTTAATGCAGGTATGTTGTTTAAAATCCAGCTAGATATTATCAGTCAATGTAAGTGAGCTGATCCCGACTTGAGCTACTACATGCTAGCCTAGTGAGTTTTGCCTTGGAACTCAATTTTTTCCTTCCAGGGACCTATTTGCGTGTGATATCTGTGTGAATTTGTAAAAACGTTCTCACCAGAACCGGGCGTGAAGCTGGGCAACGCCCACCTTCACGCCTCTGTGGTTCTCTAAAATCGAGGGGGCTTGCCCTCAAGGACCAGTCTGTAAGCTAGCCCAGGGTAAGGGCTACCTGCTGGGGGGTAGCTCTTGGTTGTGTGTCAAAAGCTCCGGGGTGGGCAGGGGAGGGTTTTGTAGCCTAATCAACTTAGCCCAATTTGCTGTTAATTTGCTAGACCAGAGTTACTTCTTGGCTTGTGACCTCTCCCATAGAGCCAAATGCAGTTGAAAATCAATGGGATCAATCTGACACCAAGCCTGGAGTGTGGCCTAAAGGCAGGTGAGTGACTTGCAAGTTTGTGTGAAAAGCAGAAAGGTGGGGAGGGCATTGTTATTAGGCTAAGTCAGGCAGAACGTTTCCTGACTGTTTAGGTTAAAGTGCAGGTATGTTGTTTAAAATCCAGCTAGATATTATCAGTCAATGTAAGTGAGCTGATCCCTACTTGAGCTACTACATGCTAGCCTAGTGAGTTTTGCCTTGGAACTCAATTTTTTCCTTCCAGGGACCTATTTGCGTGTGATATCTGTGTGAATTTGTAAAAACGTTCTCACTAGAACCGGGCGTGAAGCTGGGCAACGCCCAGCTTCACGCCTCTGTGGTTCTCTAAAATTGAGGGGGCTTGCCGTCAAGGACCAGTCTGTAAGCTAGCCCAGGGTAAGGGCTACCAGCTGGTGGGTAGCTCTTGGTTGTGTGTCAAAAGATCCGGGGTGGGCAGGGGAGGGTTTTGTAGCCTAATCAACTTAGCCCAATTTGCTGTTAATTTGCTAGACCAGAGTTACTTCTTGGTTTGTGACCTCTCCCATAGAGCCAAATGCTGTTGAAAATCAATTGGATCAATCTGACACCAAGCCTGGAGTGTGGCCTAAAGGCAGGTGAGTGACTTGCAAATTTGAGTGAAAAGCAGAGGGGTGGGGAGGGCATTGTTATTAGGCTAAGTCATGCAGAACGTTTCCTGACTGTTTAGGTTAAAGTGCAGGTATGTTGTTTAAAATCCAGCTAGATATTATCAGTCAATGTAAGTGAGCTGATCCCGACTTGAGCTACTACATGCTAGCCTAATGAGTTTTGCCTTGGAACTGAATTTTTTCCTTCCAGGGACCTATTTGCGTGTGATATCTGTGTGAATTTGTAAAAACGTTCTCACCAGAACCGGGCGTGAAGCTGGGCAACGCCCAGCTTCACGCCTCTGTGGTTCTCTAAAATTGAGGGGGCTTGCCGTCAAGGACCAGTCTGTAAGCTAGCCCAGGGTAAGGGCTACCTGCTGGGGGATAGCTCTTGGTTGTGTGTCAAAAGCTCCGGGGTGGGGAGGGGGGGGTTTTGTAGCCTAATCAACTTAGCCCAATTTGCTGTTAATTTGCTAGACCAGAGTTACTTCTTGGCTTGTGACCTCTCCCATAGAGCCAAATGCTGTTGAAAATCAATTGGATCAATCTGACACCAAGCCTGGAGTGTGGCCTAAAGGCAGGTGAGTGACTTGCAAATTTGTGTGAAAAGCACAGGGGTGGGGAGGGCATTGTTATTAGGCTAAGTCAGGCAGAACGTTTCCTGACTGTTTAGGTTTAAGTGCAGGTATGTTTTTTAAAATCCAGCTAGATATTATCAGTCAATGTAAGTGAGCTGATCCCGACTTGAGCTACTACATGCTAGCCTAGTGAATTTTGCCTTGGAACTCAATTTTTTCCTTCCAGGGACCTATTTGCGTGTGATATCTGTGTGAATTTGTAAAAACGTTCTCACCAGGACCGTGCGTGAAGCTGGGCGTTGCCCAGCTTCACGCCTCTGTGGTTCTCTAAAATTGAGGGGGCTTGCCGTCAAGGACCAGTCTGTAAGCTAGCCCCGGGTAAGGGCTACCTGCTCGGGGGTAGCTCTTGGTTGTGTGTCAAAAGCTCAGAGGTGGGCAGGGGAGGGTTTTGTAGCCTAATCAACTTAGCCCAATTTGCTGTTAATTTGCTAGACCAGAGTTACTTCTTGGCTTGTGACCTCTCCCATAGAGCTAAATGCTGTTGAAAATCAATTGGATCAATCTGACACCAAGCCTGGAGTGTGGCCTAAAGGCAGGTGAGTGACTTGCAAGTTTGTGTTAAAAGTAGAGGGGTGGGGAGGGCATTGTTATTAGGCTAAGTCAGGCAGAACGTTTCCTGACTGTTTAGGTTAAAGTGCAGGTATGTTGTTTAAAATCCAGCTAGATATTATCAGTCAATGTAAGTGAGCTGATCCCGACTTGAGCTACTACATGCTAGCCTAGTGAGTTTTGCCTTGGAACTCAATTTTTTCCTTCCAGGGACCTATTTGCGTGTGATATCTGTGTGAATTTGTAAAAACGTTCTCACTAGAACCGGGCGTGAAGCTGGGCAACGCCCAGCTTCACGCCTCTGTGGTTCTCTAAAATTGAGGGGGCTTGCCGTCAAGGACCAGTCTGTAAGCTAGCCCAGGGTAAGGGCTACCAGCTGGTGGGTAGCTCTTGGTTGTGTGTCAAAAGATCCGGGGTGGGCAGGGGAGGGTTTTGTAGCCTAATCAACTTAGCCCAATTTGCTGTTAATTTGCTAGACCAGAGTTACTTCTTGGTTTGTGACCTCTCCCATAGAGCCAAATGCTGTTGAAAATCAATTGGATCAATCTGACACCAAGCCTGGAGTGTGGCCTAAAGGCAGGTGAGTGACTTGCAAATTTGAGTGAAAAGCAGAGGGGTGGGGAGGGCATTGTTATTAGGCTAAGTCATGCAGAACGTTTCCTGACTGTTTAGGTTAAAGTGCAGGTATGTTGTTTAAAATCCAGCTAGATATTATCAGTCAATGTAAGTGAGCTGATCCCGACTTGAGCTACTACATGCTAGCCTAATGAGTTTTGCCTTGGAACTGAATTTTTTCCTTCCAGGGACCTATTTGCGTGTGATATCTGTGTGAATTTGTAAAAACGTTCTCACCAGAACCGGGCGTGAAGCTGGGCAACGCCCAGCTTCACGCTTCTGTGGTTCTCTAAAATTGAGGGGGCTTGCCGTCAAGGACCAGTCTGTAAGCTAGCCCAGGGTAAGGGCTACCTGCTGGGGGATAGCTCTTGGTTGTGTGTCAAAAGCTCCGGGGTGGGGAGGGGGGGGGGTTTTGTAGCCTAATCAACTTAGCCCAATTTGCTGTTAATTTGCTAGACCAGAGTTACTTCTTGGCTTGTGACCTCTCCCATAGAGCCAAATGCTGTTGAAAATCAATTGGATCAATCTGACACCAAGCCTGGAGTGTGGCCTAAAGGCAGGTGAGTGACTTGCAAATTTGTGTGAAAAGCACAGGGGTGGGGAGGGCATTGTTATTAGGCTAAGTCAGGCAGAACGTTTCCTGACTGTTTAGGTTTAAGTGCAGGTATGTTTTTTAAAATCCAGCTAGATATTATCAGTCAATGTAAGTGAGCTGATCCCGACTTGAGCTACTACATGCTAGCCTAGTGAATTTTGCCTTGGAACTCAATTTTTTCCTTCCAGGGACCTATTTGCGTGTGATATCTGTGTGAATTTGTAAAAACGTTCTCACCAGGACCGTGCGTGAAGCTGGGCGTTGCCCAGCTTCACGCCTCTGTGGTTCTCTAAAATTGAGGGGGCTTGCCGTCAAGGACCAGTCTGTAAGCTAGCCCCGGGTAAGGGCTACCTGCTCGGGGGTAGCTCTTGGTTGTGTGTCAAAAGCTCAGAGGTGGGCAGGGGAGGGTTTTGTAGCCTAATCAACTTAGCCCAATTTGCTGTTAATTTGCTAGACCAGAGTTACTTCTTGGCTTGTGACCTCTCCCATAGAGCTAAATGCTGTTGAAAATCAATTGGATCAATCTGACACCAAGCCTGGAGTGTGGCCTAAAGGCAGGTGAGTGACTTGCAAGTTTGTGTTAAAAGTAGAGGGGTGGGGAGGGCATTGTTATTAGGCTAAGTCAGGCAGAACGTTTCCTGACTGTTTAGGTTAAAGTGCAGGTATGTTGTTTAAAATCCAGCTAGATATTATCAGTCAATGTAAGTGAGCTGATCCCGACTTGAGCTACTACATGCTAGCCTAGTGAGTTTTTCCTTGGAACTCAATTTTTCCCTTCCAGGGAACTATTTGCGTGTGATATCTGTGTGAATTTGTAAAAACGTTCTCACCAGAACCGGGCGTGAAGCTGGGCAACGCCCAGCTTCACGACTCTGTGGTTCTCTACAATCGAGGGGGCTTCCCGTCAAGGACCAGTCTGTAAGCTAGCCCAGGGTAAGGGCTACCTGCTGGGGGGTAGCTCTTGGTTGTGTGTCAAAAGCTCCGGGGTGGGTAGGGAAGGGTTTTGTAGCCTAATCAACTTAGCCCAATTTGCTGTTAATTTGCTAGACCAGAGTTACTTCTTAGCTTGTGACCTCTCCCATAGAGCCAAATGCTGTTGAAAATCAATTGGATCAATCTGACACCAAGCCTGGAGTGTGGCCTAAAGGCAGGTGAGTGACTTGCAAGTTTGTGTGAAAAGCAGAAAGGTGGCGAGGGCATTGTTATTAGGCTAAGTCAGGCAGAACGTTTCCTGACTGTTTAGGTTTTAATGCAGGTATGTTGTTTAAAATCCAGCTAGATATTATCAGTCAATGTAAGTGAGCTGATCCCGACTTGAGCTACTACATGCTAGCCTAGTGAGTTTTGCCTTGGAACTCAATTTTTTCCTTCCAGGGACCTATTTGCGTGTGATATCTGTGTGAATTTGTAAAAACGTTCTCACCAGAACCGGGCGTGAAGCTGGGCAACGCCCACCTTCACGCCTCTGTGGTTCTCTAAAATCGAGGGGGCTTGCCCTCAAGGACAAGTCTGTAAGCTAGCCCAGGGTAAGGGCTACCTGCTGGGGGGTAGCTCTTGGTTGTGTGTCAAAAGCTCCGGGGTGGGCAGGGGAGGGTTTTGTAGCCTAATCAACTTAGCCCAATTTGCTGTTAATTTGCTAGACCAGAGTTACTTCTTGGCTTGTGACCTCTCCCATAGAGCCAAATGCAGTTGAAAATCAATGGGATCAATCTGACACCAAGCCTGGAGTGTGGCCTAAAGGCAGGTGAGTGACTTGCAAGTTTGTGTGAAAAGCAGAAAGGTGGGGAGGGCATTGTTATTAGGCTAAGTCAGGCAGAACGTTTCCTGACTGTTTAGGTTAAAGTGCAGGTATGTTGTTTAAAATCCAGCTAGATATTATCAGTCAATGTAAGTGAGCTGATCCCTACTTGAGCTACTACATGCTAGCCTAGTGAGTTTTGCCTTGGAACTCAATTTTTTCCTTCCAGGGACCTATTTGCGTGTGATATCTGTGTGAATTTGTAAAAACGTTCTCACTAGAACCGGGCGTGAAGCTGGGCAACGCCCAGCTTCACGCCTCTGTGGTTCTCTAAAATTGAGGGGGCTTGCCGTCAAGGACCAGTCTGTAAGCTAGCCCAGGGTAAGGGCTACCAGCTGGTGGGTAGCTCTTGGTTGTGTGTCAAAAGATCCGGGGTGGGCAGGGGAGGGTTTTGTAGCCTAATCAACTTAGCCCAATTTGCTGTTAATTTGCTAGACCAGAGTTACTTCTTGGTTTGTGACCTCTCCCATAGAGCCAAATGCTGTTGAAAATCAATTGGATCAATCTGACACCAAGCCTGGAGTGTGGCCTAAAGGCAGGTGAGTGACTTGCAAATTTGAGTGAAAAGCAGAGGGGTGGGGAGGGCATTGTTATTAGGCTAAGTCATGCAGAACGTTTCCTGACTGTTTAGGTTAAAGTGCAGGTATGTTGTTTAAAATCCAGCTAGATATTATCAGTCAATGTAAGTGAGCTGATCCCGACTTGAGCTACTACATGCTAGCCTAATGAGTTTTGCCTTGGAACTGAATTTTTTCCTTCCAGGGACCTATTTGCGTGTGATATCTGTGTGAATTTGTAAAAACGTTCTCACCAGAACCGGGCGTGAAGCTGGGCAACGCCCAGCTTCACGCCTCTGTGGTTCTCTAAAATTGAGGGGGCTTGCCGTCAAGGACCAGTCTGTAAGCTAGCCCAGGGTAAGGGCTACCTGCTGGGGGATAGCTCTTGGTTGTGTGTCAAAAGCTCCGGGGTGGGGAGGGGGGGGTTTTGTAGCCTAATCAACTTAGCCCAATTTGCTGTTAATTTGCTAGACCAGAGTTACTTCTTGGCTTGTGACCTCTCCCATAGAGCCAAATGCTGTTGAAAATCAATTGGATCAATCTGACACCAAGCCTGGAGTGTGGCCTAAAGGCAGGTGAGTGACTTGCAAATTTGTGTGAAAAGCACAGGGGTGGGGAGGGCATTGTTATTAGGCTAAGTCAGGCAGAACGTTTCCTGACTGTTTAGGTTTAAGTGCAGGTATGTTTTTTAAAATCCAGCTAGATATTATCAGTCAATGTAAGTGAGCTGATCCCGACTTGAGCTACTACATGCTAGCCTAGTGAATTTTGCCTTGGAACTCAATTTTTTCCTTCCAGGGACCTATTTGCGTGTGATATCTGTGTGAATTTGTAAAAACGTTCTCACCAGGACCGTGCGTGAAGCTGGGCGTTGCCCAGCTTCACGCCTCTGTGGTTCTCTAAAATTGAGGGGGCTTGCCGTCAAGGACCAGTCTGTAAGCTAGCCCCGGGTAAGGGCTACCTGCTCGGGGGTAGCTCTTGGTTGTGTGTCAAAAGCTCAGAGGTGGGCAGGGGAGGGTTTTGTAGCCTAATCAACTTAGCCCAATTTGCTGTTAATTTGCTAGACCAGAGTTACTTCTTGGCTTGTGACCTCTCCCATAGAGCTAAATGCTGTTGAAAATCAATTGGATCAATCTGACACCAAGCCTGGAGTGTGGCCTAAAGGCAGGTGAGTGACTTGCAAGTTTGTGTTAAAAGTAGAGGGGTGGGGAGGGCATTGTTATTAGGCTAAGTCAGGCAGAACGTTTCCTGACTGTTTAGGTTAAAGTGCAGGTATGTTGTTTAAAATCCAGCTAGATATTATCAGTCAATGTAAGTGAGCTGATCCCGACTTGAGCTACTACATGCTAGCCTAGTGAGTTTTGCCTTGGAACTCAATTTTTTCCTTCCAGGGACCTATTTGCGTGTGATATCTGTGTGAATTTGTAAAAACGTTCTCACTAGAACCGGGCGTGAAGCTGGGCAACGCCCAGCTTCACGCCTCTGTGGTTCTCTAAAATTGAGGGGGCTTGCCGTCAAGGACCAGTCTGTAAGCTAGCCCAGGGTAAGGGCTACCAGCTGGTGGGTAGCTCTTGGTTGTGTGTCAAAAGATCCGGGGTGGGCAGGGGAGGGTTTTGTAGCCTAATTAACTTAGCCCAATTTGCTGTTAATTTGCTAGACCAGAGTTACTTCTTGGTTTGTGACCTCTCCCATAGAGCCAAATGCTGTTGAAAATCAATTGGATCAATCTGACACCAAGCCTGGAGTGTGGCCTAAAGGCAGGTGAGTGACTTGCAAATTTGAGTGAAAAGCAGAGGGGTGGGGAGGGCATTGTTATTAGGCTAAGTCATGCAGAACGTTTCCTGACTGTTTAGGTTAAAGTGCAGGTATGTTGTTTAAAATCCAGCTAGATATTATCAGTCAATGTAAGTGAGCTGATCCCGACTTGAGCTACTACATGCTAGCCTAGTGAGTTTTTCCTTGGAACTCAATTTTTCCCTTCCAGGGAACTATTTGCGTGTGATATCTGTGTGAATTTGTAAAAACGTTCTCACCAGAACCGGGCGTGAAGCTGGGCAACGCCCAGCCTCACGACTCTGTGGTTCTCTACAATCGAAGGGGCTTCCCGTCAAGGACCAGTCTGTAAGCTAGCCCAGGGTAAGGGCTACCTGCTGGGGGGTAGCTCTTGGTTTTGTGTCAAAAGCTCCGGGGTGGGTAGGGAAGGGTTTTGTAGCCTAATCAACTTAGCCCAATTTGCTGTTAATTTGCTAGACCAGAGTTACTTCTTAGCTTGTGACCTCTCCCATAGAGCCAAATGCTGTTGAAAATCAATTGGATCAATCTGACACCAAGCCTGGAGTGTGGCCTAAAGGCAGGTGAGTGACTTGCAAGTTTGTGTGAAAAGCAGAAAGGTGGCGAGGGCATTGTTATTAGGCTAAGTCAGGCAGAACGTTTCCTCACTTTTTAGGTTAAAGTGCAGGTATGTTGTTTAAAATCCAGCTAGATATTATCAGTCAATGTAAGTGAGCTGATCCCGACTTGAGCTACTAAATGCTAGCCTAGTGAGTTTTGCCTTGGAACTCAATTTTTTCCTTCCAGGGACCTATTTGCGTGTGATATCTGTTTGAATTTGTAAAAACGTTCTCACCAGAACCGGCGTGAGGCTGGGCAACGCGCAGCTTCACGCCTCTGTGGTTTTCTAAAATTGAGGGGGCTTGCCGTCAAGGACCAGTCTGTAAGCTAGCCCAGGGTAAGGGCTACCTGCTGGGGGATAGCTCTTGGTTGTGTGTCAAAAGCTCCGGGGTGGGTAGGGAAGGGTTTTGTAGCCTAATCAACTTAGCCCAATTTGCTGTTAATTTGCTAGACCAGAGTTACTTCTTGGCTTGTGACCTCTCCCATAGAGCCAAATGCTGTTGAAAATCAATTGGATCAATCTGACACCAAGCCTGGAGTGTGGCCTAAAGGCAGGTGAGTGACTTGCAAGTTTGTGTTAAAAGCAGAGGGGTGGGGAGGGCATTGTTATTAGGCTAAGTCAGGCAGAACGTTTCATGACTGTTTAGGTTTTAATGCAGGTATGTTGTTTAAAATCCAGCTAGATATTATCAGTCAATGTAAGTGAGCTGATCCCGACTTGAGCTACTACATGCTAGCCTAGTGAGTTTTGCCTTGGAACTCAATTTTTTCCTTCCAGGGACCTATTTGCGTGTGATATCTGTGTGAATTTGTAAAAACGTTCTCACCAGAACCGGGCGTGAAGCTGGGCAACGCCCATCTTCACGCCTCTGTGGTTCTCTAAAATCGAGGGGGCTTGCCCTCAAGGACCAGTCTGTAAGCTAGCCCAGGGTAAGGGCTACCTGCTGGGGGGTAGCTCTTGGTTGTGTGTCAAAAGCTCCGGGGTGGGCAGGGGAGGGTTTTGTAGCCTAATCAACTTAGCCCAATTTGCTGTTAATTTGCTAGACCAGAGTTACTTCTTGGCTTGTAACCTCTCCCATAGAGCCAAATGCAGTTGAAAATCAATGGGATCAATCTGACACCAAGCCTGGAGTGTGGCCTAAAGGCAGGTGAGTGACTTGCAAGTTTGTGTGAAAAGCAGAAAGGTGGGGAGGGCATTGTTATTAGGCTAAGTCAGGCAGAACGTTTCCTGACTGTTTAGGTTAAAGTGCAGGTATGTTGTTTAAAATCCAGCTAGATATTATCAGTCAATGTAAGTGAGCTGATCCCTACTTGAGCTACTACATGCTAGCCTAGTGAGTTTTGCCTTGGAACTCAATTTTTTCCTTCCAGGGACCTATTTGCGTGTGATATCTGTGTGAATTTGTAAAAACGTTCTCACTAGAACCGGGCGTGAAGCTGGGCAACGCCCAGCTTCACGCCTCTGTGGTTCTCTAAAATTGAGGGGGCTTGCCGTCAAGGACCAGTCTCTAAGCTAGCCCAGGGTAAGGGCTACCAGCTGGGGGGTAGTTCTTGGTTGTGTGTCAAAAGCTCCGGGGTGGGCAGGGGAGGGTTTTGTAGCCTAATCAACTTAGCCCAATTTGCTGTTAATTTGCTAGACCAGAGTTACTTCTTGGCTTGTGACCTCTCCCATAGAGCCAAATGCTGTTGAAAATCAATTGGATCAATCTGACACCAAGCCTGGAGTGTGGCCTAAAGGCAGGTGAGTGACTTGCAAATTGTTGTGAAAAGCAGAGGGGTGGGGAGGGCATTGTTATTAGGCTAAGTCATGCAGAACGTTTCCTGACTGTTTAGGTTAAAGTGCAGGTATGTTGTTTAAAATCCAGCTAGATATTATCTGTCAATGTAAGTGAGCTGATCCCGACTTGAGCTACTACATGCTAGCCTAATGAGTTTTGCCTTGGAACTGAATTTTTTCCTTCCAGGGACCTATTTGCGTGTGATATCTGTGTGAATTTGTAAAAACGTTCTCACCAGAACCGGGCGTGAAGCTGGGCAACGCCCATCTTCACGCCTCTGTGGTTCTCTAAAATCGAGGGGGCTTGCCCTCAAGGACCAGTCTGTAAGCTAGCCCAGGGTAAGGGCTACCTGCTGGGGGGTAGCTCTTGGTTGTGTGTCAAAAGCTCCGGGGTGGGCAGGGGAGGGTTTTGTAGCCTAATCAACTTACCCCAATTTGCTGTTAATTTGCTAGACCAGAGTTACTTCTTGGCTTGTAACCTCTCCCATAGAGCCAAATGCAGTTGAAAATCAATGGGATCAATCTGACACCAAGCCTGGAGTGTGGCCTAAAGGCAGGTGAGTGACTTGCAAGTTTGTGTGAAAAGCAGAAAGGTGGGGAGGGCATTGTTATTAGGCTAAGTCAGGCAGAACGTTTCCTGACTGTTTAGGTTAAAGTGCAGGTATGTTGTTTAAAATCCAGCTAGATATTATCAGTCAATGTAAGTGAGCTGATCCCTACTTGAGCTACTACATGCTAGCCTAGTGAGTTTTGCCTTGGAACTCAATTTTTTCCTTCCAGGGACCTATTTGCGTGTGATATCTGTGTGAATTTGTAAAAACGTTCTCACTAGAACCGGGCGTGAAGCTGGGCAACGCCCAGCTTCACGCCTCTGTGGTTCTCTAAAATTGAGGGGGCTTGCCGTCAAGGACCAGTCTCTAAGCTAGCCCAGGGTAAGGGCTACCAGCTGGGGGGTAGTTCTTGGTTGTGTGTCAAAAGCTCCGGGGTGGGCAGGGGAGGGTTTTGTAGCCTAATCAACTTAGCCCAATTTGCTGTTAATTTGCTAGACCAGAGTTACTTCTTGGCTTGTGACCTCTCCCATAGAGCCAAATGCTGTTGAAAATCAATTGGATCAATCTGACACCAAGCCTGGAGTGTGGCCTAAAGGCAGGTGAGTGACTTGCAAATTGTTGTGAAAAGCAGAGGGGTGGGGAGGGCATTGTTATTAGGCTAAGTCATGCAGAACGTTTCCTGACTGTTTAGGTTAAAGTGCAGGTATGTTGTTTAAAATCCAGCTAGATATTATCTGTCAATGTAAGTGAGCTGATCCCGACTTGAGCTACTACATGCTAGCCTAATGAGTTTTGCCTTGGAACTGAATTTTTTCCTTCCAGGGACCTATTTGCGTGTGATATCTGTGTGAATTTGTAAAAACGTTCTCACCAGAACCGGGCGTGAAGCTGGGCAACGCCCAGCTTCACGCCTCTGTGGTTCTCTAAAATTGAGGGGGCTTGCCGTCAAGGACCAGTCTGTAAGCTAGCCCAGGGTAAGGGCTACCTGCTGGGGGATAGCTCTTGGTTGTGTGTCAAAAGCTCCGGGGTGGGGAGGGGGGGGTTTTGTAGCCTAATCAACTTAGCCCAATTTGCTGTTAATTTGCTAGACCAGAGTTACTTCTTGGCTTGTGACCTCTCCCATAGAGCCAAATGCTGTTGAAAATCAATTGGATCAATCTGACACCAAGCCTGGAGTGTGGCCTAAAGGCAGGTGAGTGACTTGCAAATTGTTGTGAAAAGCAGAGGGGTGGGGAGGGCATTGTTATTAGGCTAAGTCATGCAGAACGTTTCCTGACTGTTTAGGTTAAAGTGCAGGTATGTTGTTTAAAATCCAGCTAGATATTATCAGTCAATGTAAGTGAGCTGATCCCGACTTGAGCTACTACATGCTAGCCTAATGAGTTTTGCCTTGGAACTGAATTTTTTCCTTCCAGGGACCTATTTGCGTGTGATATCTGTGTGAATGTGTTAAAACGTTCTCACCAGAACCGGGCGTGAAGCTGGGCAACGCCCAGCTTCACGCCTCTGTGGTTCTCTAAAATTGAGGGGCCTTGCCGTCAAGGACCAGTCTGTAAGCTAGCCCAGGGTAAGGGCTACCTGCTGGGGGATAGCTCTTGGTTGTGTGTCAAAAGCTCCGGGGTGGGGAGGGGGGGGGGTTTTGTAGCCTAATCAACTTAGCCCAATTTGCTGTTACTTTGCTAGACCAGAGTTACTTCTTGGCTTGTGACCTCTCCCATAGAGCCAAATGCTGTTGAAAATCAATTGGATCAATCTGACACCAAGCCTGGAGTGTGGCCTAAAGGCAGGTGAGTGACTTGCAAGTTTGTGTGAAAAGCAGAAAGGTGGGGAGGGCATTGTTATTAGGCTAAGTCAGGCAGAACGTTTCCTCACTTTTTAGGTTAAAGTGCAGGTATGTTGTTTAAAATCCAGCTAGATA
This sequence comes from Pavona decussata, assembly GCF_977016875.1. NCBI lineage: Eukaryota > Metazoa > Cnidaria > Anthozoa > Scleractinia > Agariciidae > Pavona > Pavona decussata. The sequence goes on from NW_028145951.1 coordinate 128,424, forward strand.
TTATCAGTCAATGTAAGTGAGCTGATCCCGACTTGAGCTACTAAATGCTAGCCTAGTGAGTTTTGCCTTGGAACTCAATTTTTTCCTTCCAGGGACCTATTTGCGTGTGATATCTGTGTGAATTTGTAAAAACGTTCTCACCAGAACCGGGCGTGAAGCTGGGCAACGCCCAGCTTCACGCCTCTGTGGTTCTCTAAAATCGAGGGGGCTTGCCGTCAAGGACCAGTCTGTAAGCTAGCCCAGGGTAAGGGCTACTTGCTGGGGGGTAGCTCTTGGTTGTGTGTCAAAAGCTCCGGGGTGGGGAGGGGAGGGTTTTGTCGCCTAATCAACTTAGCCCAATTTGCTGTTAATTTGCTAGACCAGAGTTACTTTTTGGCTTGTGACCTCTCCCATAGAGCCAAATGCTGTTGAAAATCAATTGGATCAATCTGACACCAAGCCTGGAGTGTGGCCTAAAGGCAGGTGAGTGACTTGCAAGTTTGTGTGAAAAGCAGAGGGGTGGGGAGGGCATTGTTATTAGGCTAAGTCAGTCAGAACGTTTCCTGACTGTTTAGGTTAAAGTGCAGGTATGTTGTTTAAAATCCAGCTAGATATTATCAGTCAATGTAAGTGAGCTGATCCCGACTTGAGCTACTACATGCTAGCCTAGTGATTTTTGCCTTGGAACTGAATTTTTTCCTTCCAGGGACCTATTTGCGTGTGATATCTGTGTGAATTTGTAAAAACGTTCTCACCAGAACCGGGCGTGAAGCTGGGCAACGCCCAGCTTCACCGCTCTGTGGTTCTTTAAAATTGAGGGGGCTTGCCGTCAAGGACCAGTCTGTAAGCTAGCCCAGGGTAAGGGCTACCTGCTGGGGGGTAGCTCTTGGTTGTGTGTCAAAAGCTCCGGGGTGGGGAGGGGAGGGTTTTGTAGCCTAATCAACTTAGCCCAATTTGCTGTTAATTTGTTAGACCAGAGTTACTTCTTGGCTTGTGACCTCTCCCATAGAGCCAAATGCTGTTGAAAATCAATTGGATCAATCTGACACCAAGCCTGGAGTGTGGCCTAAAGGCAGGTGAGTGACTTGCAAGTTTGTGTGAAAAGCAGAGGGGTGGGGAGGGCATTGTTATTAGGCTAAGTCAGGCAGAACGTTTCCTGACTGTTTAGGTTTAAGTGCAGGTATGTTGTTTAAAATCCAGCTAGATATAGATATATATATATATATATATATATATATATATATATATATATATATATATATATCTTCTCACAAGCATCTTTCGCAAACCATAAATCCTCATAACAAATATAAGTAATCACAAATGAAGACAAACGATAATGTTTTTTTACACACCTATATTTCAACTCCGTACAGGAGTCTTCATCAGGGTAAATTTCAGTTGCCCTGCACGCGCCATACTATTTTAGCAAGTTTTAAATTTTACAGCCGCGCGCGCTCTCTTAAAGCCTAGTAACTCTCCGATACGCGCGCGCTTTTCCATCTCACAACAGTTCACGTACGCCTAGAGCGCTTATTCTGTATAAAGAAAAAATCATTGTCATTAAGTCCATGTGGGTCCAGAGTGTTTAGTCTATAGGCCCATTGACCCTCTTTTTCAATTAGCTGTTCTTCACCATTCACCTGGTCAATTTATTGAACTTTCATGTCACTGAGTCCATTGTGCCCCTCGCTCCAGAAATGTTGATAAAATACGTCATCTCTTTCTCTCTCAGCCGGTCCCATGCTCCCGTGGCGTCTGATTCGAGACTTGTAGTTATTATACAGTAATCTAAACTTTGTCACTGTGGAGCCC
>NW_028145952.1:0-12922 GCF_977016875.1 Pavona decussata
AGGGCTGTTGATTGCAAGAACGATATCTTACTAACGAGAAATAGCTTTTCTTTTAACTGAAATGGCCCAAAATTTGATTTCTCTGAACAATTCAACTTAAAATGAGAAAAAAACATCATTTTGACAACCACTCGTCATATAATTAGTTTTGACAAATGCGAGTATCTCGAGCGACGGGCTAAGCAAAATATCCTCGCAATTCTAGAAAGTAACAAAGGCATTCGCGGAAAGTCTGATTGTGTTGATTAGCTAGGTAAATTTACGGTATTTAACTGAAAGGAAGTTTTCTCGCAAAGAGGTGCGAAGATAACAAGACAAGTTAAGCGATTATTCTTGAAACGAACAAGTTCACAGCTAGAATAATCAATGACATCGCTAATTCGAAAATGTTTCGTTCTCGCTCTGAAGCAAACACGACAGTGAAAAGAAACAACATAGTAACAACTGGAGTAAACCAGTTTATTTAAGTCGATTGTGCATTTTAGGGGGCCCCTGACCCTGAACAAAGTTCACTGAATCTAGTAAACACAAGAACAGTACACTGAACAGCAGACGAAAAAAAAATGCCGGTAGAACTGAACATCGTCGTTACTAAACATTTTGATTACTTAGCGATATGTGAAAGAGAAATACCAACATTAACTGAATAAAACATGATTGTTCAACACTTACTGAGACCTTTAAGTTGTTTTCCTGTCAGGTCCATTCGCTCCTCAGCAAAGTCACAAGCGATACCGTTCCATCGATCACCTGAATCGCTCATCCACTGACCGCGCGCACATTGCAAAGACGGCCTGAAAGTCAATGTCCTCATCCTGTCACTAAAACAACAATAATAAACAAAATAATAGTGACATGTTGTCGCCGAAACGTCATGTTTTAATCTCGCTCCTTTCTTTTTATTTTGAAATAATGGCAACCACCTGACACAAGGTACCCCATGCACCGAAGGTCCCTTATGTAGGGGGGATGACTTTTGCACTCAGTACGATAACTTGTCGCTCACGACAAGACAGTGAGGGAGGTGAACTGTCGACCCCTAAGCCGAATATTAAGACAGCCCCTTTCGCCACTAGCGCTCACATCCAACTTCAAGACATAACGTACATCCATATATAACATGGACAGGTGTCTTCCACGTGGTACGTGTTGAGGTTTGCATTTCAGGAGCATGCGTACTGCTAAAACTCATATAACGAATAGATAAATACCTCGTTGTTTATTTCAACAAAATGATCAGGCAATGATCAAAAATATGAAAAGCTAGGGGGAAAAAACACACTTGTGATTAGTCTATAAAGTCACTTAACGACAAGGGAATCTTTTCACTATATTAATTTTGTTTAAAAAAAAAACGCTCAATGTTTGTGATTGTTCATTCTACCCAAGCCTTGGCATCCGTACAGATCGACGTTGTAGTTCATTTTTTTTTTTATCTCAGTTAACCCTTTAACCTCTAATATCAGAGACAAAATTCTCCTATCTTGTCCCGTTACTTTTCTTATAAAAGTACTGTGGAGAAGTTATTAAAATATCAAGAAAATTCACCTTGGGCGATCATATCCTTAATTCTCATAACTTTATGGGTTGAATAAGCATGGATATTACAAGGAGAAATTTGATGCTGATCACTGTTAGGGCTTAAAAGGTTAAGGTGGTCTTTCACCCAAAGAGTTAATTTGTTTGGTAAAAGTTTCCGGCAAAGTTCTTTTCTATTACTTTATAGGGATTCACGCCCTGGCATCAAAAATGAGTCTTTTCCAGTCACATGTCATACTAGTTAATGATTAACCAGCACGCTAAGTAAAAATAAGGGCTGTTGATTGCAAGAACGATATCTTACTAACGAGAAATAGCTTTTCTTTTAACTGAAATGGCCCAAAATTTGATTTCTCTGAACAATTCAACTTAAAATGAGAAAAAAACATCATTTTGACAACCACTCGTCATATAATTAGTTTTGACAAATGCGAGTATCTCGAGCGACGGGCTAAGCAAAATATCCACGCAATTCTAGAAAATAACAAAGGCATTCGCAGAAAGTCTGATTGTGTTGATTAGCTAGGTAAATTTACGGTATTTAACTGAAAGGAAGTTTTCTCGCAAAGAGGTGCGAAGATAACAAGACAAGTTAAGCGATTATTCTTGAAACGAACAAGTTCACAGCTAGAATAATCAATGACATCGCTAATTCGAAAATGTTTCGTTCTCGCTCTGAAGCAAACACGACAGTGAAAAGAAACAACATAGTAACAACTGGAGTAAACCAGTTTATTTAAGTCGACTGTGCATTTTAGGGGGCCCCTGACACTGAACAAAGTTCACTGAATCTAGTAAACACAAGAACAGTACACTGAACAGCAGACGAAAAAAAATGCCGGTAGAACTGAACATCGTCGTAACTAAACATTTTGATTACTTAGCGATATGTGAAAGAGAAATACCAACATTAACTGAATAAAACATGATTGTTCAACACTTACTGAGACCTTTAAGTTGTCTTCCTGTCAGGTCCATTCGCTCCTCAGCAAAGTCACAAGCGATACCTTTCCATCGATCACCTGAATCGCTCATCCACTGACCGCGCGCACATCGCAAAGACGGCCTGAAAGTCAAAGTCCTCATCCTGTCACTAAAACAACAATAATAAACAAAATAATAGTGACATGTTGTCGCCGAAACGTCATGTTTTAATCTCGCTCCTTTCTTTTTATTTTGAAATAATGGCAACCACCTGACACAAGGTACCCCATGCACCGAAGGTCCCTTATGTAGGGGGGATGACTTTTGCACTCAGTACGATAACTTGTCGCTCACGACAAGACAGTGAGGGAGGTGAACTGTCGACCCCTAAGCCGAATATTAAGACAGCCCCTTTCGCCACTAGCGCTCACATCCAACTTCAAGACATAACGTACATCCATATATAACATGGACAGGTGTCTTCCACGTGGTACGTGTTGAGGTTTGCATTTCAGGAGCATGCGTACTGCTAAAACTCATATAACGAATAGATAAATACCTCGTTGTTTATTTCAACAAAATGATCAGGCAATGATCAAAAATATGAAAAGCTAGGGGGAAAAAACACACTTGTGATTAGTCTATAAAGTCACTTAACGACAAGGGAATCTTTTCACTATATTAATTTTGTTTAAAAAAAAAACGCTCAATGTTTGTGATTGTTCATTCTACCCAAGCCTTGGCATCCGTACAGATCGACGTTGTAGTTCATTTTTTTTTTTATCTCAGTTAACCCTTTAACCTCTAATATCAGAGACAAAATTCTCCTATCTTGTCCCGTTACTTTTCTTATAAAAGTACTGTGGAGAAGTTATTAAAATATCAAGAAAATTCACCTTGGGCGATCATATCCTTAATTCTCATAACTTTATGGGTTGAATAAGCATGGATATTACAAGGAGAAATTTGATGCTGATCACTGTTAGGGCTTAAAAGGTTAAGGTGGTCTTTCACCCAAAGAGTTAATTTGTTTGGTAAAAGTTTCCGGCAAAGTTCTTTTCTATTACTTTATAGGGATTCACGCCCTGGCATCAAAAATGAGTCTTTTCCAGTCACATGTCATACTAGTTAATGATTAACCAGCACGCTAAGTAAAAATAAGGGCTGTTGATTGCAAGAACGATATCTTACTAACGAGAAATAGCTTTTCTTTTAACTGAAATGGCCCAAAATTTGATTTCTCTGAACAATTCAACTTAAAATGAGAAAAAAACATCATTTTGACAACCACTCGTCATATAATTAGTTTTGACAAATGCGAGTATCTCGAGCGACGGGCTAAGCAAAATATCCACGCAATTCTAGAAAATAACAAAGGCATTCGCAGAAAGTCTGATTGTGTTGATTAGCTAGGTAAATTTACGGTATTTAACTGAAAGGAAGTTTTCTCGCAAAGAGGTGCGAAGATAACAAGACAAGTTAAGCGATTATTCTTGAAACGAACAAGTTCACAGCTAGAATAATCAATGACATCGCTAATTCGAAAATGTTTCGTTCTCGCTCTGAAGCAAACACGACAGTGAAAAGAAACAACATAGTAACAACTGGAGTAAACCAGTTTATTTAAGTCGACTGTGCATTTTAGGGGGCCCCTGACACTGAACAAAGTTCACTGAATCTAGTAAACACAAGAACAGTACACTGAACAGCAGACGAAAAAAAATGCCGGTAGAACTGAACATCGTCGTAACTAAACATTTTGATTACTTAGCGATATGTGAAAGAGAAATACCAACATTAACTGAATAAAACATGATTGTTCAACACTTACTGAGACCTTTAAGTTGTCTTCCTGTCAGGTCCATTCGCTCCTCAGCAAAGTCACAAGCGATACCTTTCCATCGATCACCTGAATCGCTCATCCACTGACCGCGCGCACATCGCAAAGACGGCCTGAAAGTCAAAGTCCTCATCCTGTCACTAAAACAACAATAATAAACAAAATAATAGTGACATGTTGTCGCCGAAACGTCATGTTTTAATCTCGCTCCTTTCTTTTTATTTTGAAATAATGGCAACCACCTGACACAAGGTACCCCATGCACCGAAGGTCCCTTATGTAGGGGGGATGACTTTTGCACTCAGTACGATAACTTGTCGCTCACGACAAGACAGTGAGGGAGGTGAACTGTCGACCCCTAAGCCGAATATTAAGACAGCCCCTTTCGCCACTAGCGCTCACATCCAACTTCAAGACATAACGTACATCCATATATAACATGGACAGGTGTCTTCCACGTGGTACGTGTTGAGGTTTGCATTTCAGGAGCATGCGTACTGCTAAAACTCATATAACGAATAGATAAATACCTCGTTGTTTATTTCAACAAAATGATCAGGCAATGATCAAAAATATGAAAAGCTAGGGGGAAAAAACACACTTGTGATTAGTCTATAAAGTCACTTAACGACAAGGGAATCTTTTCACTATATTAATTTTGTTTAAAAAAAAAACGCTCAATGTTTGTGATTGTTCATTCTACCCAAGCCTTGGCATCCGTACAGATCGACGTTGTAGTTCATTTTTTTTTTTATCTCAGTTAACCCTTTAACCTCTAATATCAGAGACAAAATTCTCCTATCTTGTCCCGTTACTTTTCTTATAAAAGTACTGTGGAGAAGTTATTAAAATATCAAGAAAATTCACCTTGGGCGATCATATCCTTAATTCTCATAACTTTATGGGTTGAATAAGCATGGATATTACAAGGAGAAATTTGATGCTGATCACTGTTAGGGCTTAAAAGGTTAAGGTGGTCTTTCACCCAAAGAGTTAATTTGTTTGGTAAAAGTTTCCGGCAAAGTTCTTTTCTATTACTTTATAGGGATTCACGCCCTGGCATCAAAAATGAGTCTTTTCCAGTCACATGTCATACTAGTTAATGATTAACCAGCACGCTAAGTAAAAATAAGGGCTGTTGATTGCAAGAACGATATCTTACTAACGAGAAATAGCTTTTCTTTTAACTGAAATGGCCCAAAATTTGATTTCTCTGAACAATTCAACTTAAAATGAGAAAAAAACATCATTTTGACAACCACTCGTCATATAATTAGTTTTGACAAATGCGAGTATCTCGAGCGACGGGCTAAGCAAAATATCCACGCAATTCTAGAAAATAACAAAGGCATTCGCAGAAAGTCTGATTGTGTTGATTAGCTAGGTAAATTTACGGTATTTAACTGAAAGGAAGTTTTCTCGCAAAGAGGTGCGAAGATAACAAGACAAGTTAAGCGATTATTCTTGAAACGAACAAGTTCACAGCTAGAATAATCAATGACATCGCTAATTCGAAAATGTTTCGTTCTCGCTCTGAAGCAAACACGACAGTGAAAAGAAACAACATAGTAACAACTGGAGTAAACCAGTTTATTTAAGTCGACTGTGCATTTTAGGGGGCCCCTGACACTGAACAAAATTCACTGAATCTAGTAAACACAAGAACAGTACACTGAACAGCAGACGAAAAAAAATGCCGGTAGAACTGAACATCGTCGTAACTAAACATTTTGATTACTTAGCGATATGTGAAAGAGAAATACCAACATTAACTGAATAAAACATGATTGTTCAACACTTACTGAGACCTTTAAGTTGTCTTCCTGTCAGGTCCATTCGCTCCTCAGCAAAGTCACAAGCGATACCTTTCCATCGATCACCTGAATCGCTCATCCACTGACCGCGCGCACATCGCAAAGACGGCCTGAAAGTCAAAGTCCTCATCCTGTCACTAAAACAACAATAATAAACAAAATAATAGTGACATGTTGTCGCCGAAACGTCATGTTTTAATCTCGCTCCTTTCTTTTTATTTTGAAATAATGGCAACCACCTGACACAAGGTACCCCATGCACCGAAGGTCCCTTATGTAGGGGGGATGACTTTTGCACTCAGTACGATAACTTGTCGCTCACGACAAGACAGTGAGGGAGGTGAACTGTCGACCCCTAAGCCGAATATTAAGACAGCCCCTTTCGCCACTAGCGCTCACATCCAACTTCAAGACATAACGTACATCCATATATAACATGGACAGGTGTCTTCCACGTGGTACGTGTTGAGGTTTGCATTTCAGGAGCATGCGTACTGCTAAAACTCATATAACGAATAGATAAATACCTCGTTGTTTATTTCAACAAAATGATCAGGCAATGATCAAAAATATGAAAAGCTAGGGGGAAAAAACACACTTGTGATTAGTCTATAAAGTCACTTAACGACAAGGGAATCTTTTCACTATATTAATTTTGTTTAAAAAAAAAACGCTCAATGTTTGTGATTGTTCATTCTACCCAAGCCTTGGCATCCGTACAGATCGACGTTGTAGTTCATTTTTTTTTTTATCTCAGTTAACCCTTTAACCTCTAATATCAGAGACAAAATTCTCCTATCTTGTCCCGTTACTTTTCTTATAAAAGTACTGTGGAGAAGTTATTAAAATATCAAGAAAATTCACCTTGGGCGATCATATCCTTAATTCTCATAACTTTATGGGTTGAATAAGCATGGATATTACAAGGAGAAATTTGATGCTGATCACTGTTAGGGCTTAAAAGGTTAAGGTGGTCTTTCACCCAAAGAGTTAATTTGTTTGGTAAAAGTTTCCGGCAAAGTTCTTTTCTATTACTTTATAGGGATTCACGCCCTGGCATCAAAAATGAGTCTTTTCCAGTCACATGTCATACTAGTTAATGATTAACCAGCACGCTAAGTAAAAATAAGGGCTGTTGATTGCAAGAACGATATCTTACTAACGAGAAATAGCTTTTCTTTTAACTGAAATGGCCCAAAATTTGATTTCTCTGAACAATTCAACTTAAAATGAGAAAAAAACATCATTTTGACAACCACTCGTCATATAATTAGTTTTGACAAATGCGAGTATCTCGAGCGACGGGCTAAGCAAAATATCCACGCAATTCTAGAAAATAACAAAGGCATTCGCAGAAAGTCTGATTGTGTTGATTAGCTAGGTAAATTTACGGTATTTAACTGAAAGGAAGTTTTCTCGCAAAGAGGTGCGAAGATAACAAGACAAGTTAAGCGATTATTCTTGAAACGAACAAGTTCACAGCTAGAATAATCAATGACATCGCTAATTCGAAAATGTTTCGTTCTCGCTCTGAAGCAAACACGACAGTGAAAAGAAACAACATAGTAACAACTGGAGTAAACCAGTTTATTTAAGTCGACTGTGCATTTTAGGGGGCCCCTGACACTGAACAAAGTTCACTGAATCTAGTAAACACAAGAACAGTACACTGAACAGCAGACGAAAAAAAATGCCGGTAGAACTGAACATCGTCGTAACTAAACATTTTGATTACTTAGCGATATGTGAAAGAGAAATACCAACATTAACTGAATAAAACATGATTGTTCAACACTTACTGAGACCTTTAAGTTGTCTTCCTGTCAGGTCCATTCGCTCCTCAGCAAAGTCACAAGCGATACCTTTCCATCGATCACCTGAATCGCTCATCCACTGACCGCGCGCACATCGCAAAGACGGCCTGAAAGTCAAAGTCCTCATCCTGTCACTAAAACAACAATAATAAACAAAATAATAGTGACATGTTGTCGCCGAAACGTCATGTTTTAATCTCGCTCCTTTCTTTTTATTTTGAAATAATGGCAACCACCTGACACAAGGTACCCCATGCACCGAAGGTCCCTTATGTAGGGGGGATGACTTTTGCACTCAGTACGATAACTTGTCGCTCACGACAAGACAGTGAGGGAGGTGAACTGTCGACCCCTAAGCCGAATATTAAGACAGCCCCTTTCGCCACTAGCGCTCACATCCAACTTCAAGACATAACGTACATCCATATATAACATGGACAGGTGTCTTCCACGTGGTACGTGTTGAGGTTTGCATTTCAGGAGCATGCGTACTGCTAAAACTCATATAACGAATAGATAAATACCTCGTTGTTTATTTCAACAAAATGATCAGGCAATGATCAAAAATATGAAAAGCTAGGGGGAAAAAACACACTTGTGATTAGTCTATAAAGTCACTTAACGACAAGGGAATCTTTTCACTATATTAATTTTGTTTAAAAAAAAAACGCTCAATGTTTGTGATTGTTCATTCTACCCAAGCCTTGGCATCCGTACAGATCGACGTTGTAGTTCATTTTTTTTTTTATCTCAGTTAACCCTTTAACCTCTAATATCAGAGACAAAATTCTCCTATCTTGTCCCGTTACTTTTCTTATAAAAGTACTGTGGAGAAGTTATTAAAATATCAAGAAAATTCACCTTGGGCGATCATATCCTTAATTCTCATAACTTTATGGGTTGAATAAGCATGGATATTACAAGGAGAAATTTGATGCTGATCACTGTTAGGGCTTAAAAGGTTAAGGTGGTCTTTCACCCAAAGAGTTAATTTGTTTGGTAAAAGTTTCCGGCAAAGTTCTTTTCTATTACTTTATAGGGATTCACGCCCTGGCATCAAAAATGAGTCTTTTCCAGTCACATGTCATACTAGTTAATGATTAACCAGCACGCTAAGTAAAAATAAGGGCTGTTGATTGCAAGAACGATATCTTACTAACGAGAAATAGCTTTTCTTTTAACTGAAATGGCCCAAAATTTGATTTCTCTGAACAATTCAACTTAAAATGAGAAAAAAACATCATTTTGACAACCACTCGTCATATAATTAGTTTTGACAAATGCGAGTATCTCGAGCGACGGGCTAAGCAAAATATCCACGCAATTCTAGAAAATAACAAAGGCATTCGCAGAAAGTCTGATTGTGTTGATTAGCTAGGTAAATTTACGGTATTTAACTGAAAGGAAGTTTTCTCGCAAAGAGGTGCGAAGATAACAAGACAAGTTAAGCGATTATTCTTGAAACGAACAAGTTCACAGCTAGAATAATCAATGACATCGCTAATTCGAAAATGTTTCGTTCTCGCTCTGAAGCAAACACGACAGTGAAAAGAAACAACATAGTAACAACTGGAGTAAACCAGTTTATTTAAGTCGACTGTGCATTTTAGGGGGCCCCTGACACTGAACAAAGTTCACTGAATCTAGTAAACACAAGAACAGTACACTGAACAGCAGACGAAAAAAAATGCCGGTAGAACTGAACATCGTCGTAACTAAACATTTTGATTACTTAGCGATATGTGAAAGAGAAATACCAACATTAACTGAATAAAACATGATTGTTCAACACTTACTGAGACCTTTAAGTTGTCTTCCTGTCAGGTCCATTCGCTCCTCAGCAAAGTCACAAGCGATACCTTTCCATCGATCACCTGAATCGCTCATCCACTGACCGCGCGCACATCGCAAAGACGGCCTGAAAGTCAAAGTCCTCATCCTGTCACTAAAACAACAATAATAAACAAAATAATAGTGACATGTTGTCGCCGAAACGTCATGTTTTAATCTCGCTCCTTTCTTTTTATTTTGAAATAATGGCAACCACCTGACACAAGGTACCCCATGCACCGAAGGTCCCTTATGTAGGGGGGATGACTTTTGCACTCAGTACGATAACTTGTCGCTCACGACAAGACAGTGAGGGAGGTGAACTGTCGACCCCTAAGCCGAATATTAAGACAGCCCCTTTCGCCACTAGCGCTCACATCCAACTTCAAGACATAACGTACATCCATATATAACATGGACAGGTGTCTTCCACGTGGTACGTGTTGAGGTTTGCATTTCAGGAGCATGCGTACTGCTAAAACTCATATAACGAATAGATAAATACCTCGTTGTTTATTTCAACAAAATGATCAGGCAATGATCAAAAATATGAAAAGCTAGGGGGAAAAAACACACTTGTGATTAGTCTATAAAGTCACTTAACGACAAGGGAATCTTTTCACTATATTAATTTTGTTTAAAAAAAAAACGCTCAATGTTTGTGATTGTTCATTCTACCCAAGCCTTGGCATCCGTACAGATCGACGTTGTAGTTCATTTTTTTTTTTATCTCAGTTAACCCTTTAACCTCTAATATCAGAGACAAAATTCTCCTATCTTGTCCCGTTACTTTTCTTATAAAAGTACTGTGGAGAAGTTATTAAAATATCAAGAAAATTCACCTTGGGCGATCATATCCTTAATTCTCATAACTTTATGGGTTGAATAAGCATGGATATTACAAGGAGAAATTTGATGCTGATCACTGTTAGGGCTTAAAAGGTTAAGGTGGTCTTTCACCCAAAGAGTTAATTTGTTTGGTAAAAGTTTCCGGCAAAGTTCTTTTCTATTACTTTATAGGGATTCACGCCCTGGCATCAAAAATGAGTCTTTTCCAGTCACATGTCATACTAGTTAATGATTAACCAGCACGCTAAGTAAAAATAAGGGCTGTTGATTGCAAGAACGATATCTTACTAACGAGAAATAGCTTTTCTTTTAACTGAAATGGCCCAAAATTTGATTTCTCTGAACAATTCAACTTAAAATGAGAAAAAAACATCATTTTGACAACCACTCGTCATATAATTAGTTTTGACAAATGCGAGTATCTCGAGCGACGGGCTAAGCAAAATATCCACGCAATTCTAGAAAATAACAAAGGCATTCGCAGAAAGTCTGATTGTGTTGATTAGCTAGGTAAATTTACGGTATTTAACTGAAAGGAAGTTTTCTCGCAAAGAGGTGCGAAGATAACAAGACAAGTTAAGCGATTATTCTTGAAACGAACAAGTTCACAGCTAGAATAATCAATGACATCGCTAATTCGAAAATGTTTCGTTCTCGCTCTGAAGCAAACACGACAGTGAAAAGAAACAACATAGTAACAACTGGAGTAAACCAGTTTATTTAAGTCGACTGTGCATTTTAGGGGGCCCCTGACACTGAACAAAGTTCACTGAATCTAGTAAACACAAGAACAGTACACTGAACAGCAGACGAAAAAAAATGCCGGTAGAACTGAACATCGTCGTAACTAAACATTTTGATTACTTAGCGATATGTGAAAGAGAAATACCAACATTAACTGAATAAAACATGATTGTTCAACACTTACTGAGACCTTTAAGTTGTCTTCCTGTCAGGTCCATTCGCTCCTCAGCAAAGTCACAAGCGATACCTTTCCATCGATCACCTGAATCGCTCATCCACTGACCGCGCGCACATCGCAAAGACGGCCTGAAAGTCAAAGTCCTCATCCTGTCACTAAAACAACAATAATAAACAAAATAATAGTGACATGTTGTCGCCGAAACGTCATGTTTTAATCTCGCTCCTTTCTTTTTATTTTGAAATAATGGCAACCACCTGACACAAGGTACCCCATGCACCGAAGGTCCCTTATGTAGGGGGGATGACTTTTGCACTCAGTACGATAACTTGTCGCTCACGACAAGACAGTGAGGGAGGTGAACTGTCGACCCCTAAGCCGAATATTAAGACAGCCCCTTTCGCCACTAGCGCTCACATCCAACTTCAAGACATAACGTACATCCATATATAACATGGACAGGTGTCTTCCACGTGGTACGTGTTGAGGTTTGCATTTCAGGAGCATGCGTACTGCTAAAACTCATATAACGAATAGATAAATACCTCGTTGTTTATTTCAACAAAATGATCAGGCAATGATCAAAAATATGAAAAGCTAGGGGGAAAAAACACACTTGTGATTAGTCTATAAAGTCACTTAACGACAAGGGAATCTTTTCACTATATTAATTTTGTTTAAAAAAAAAACGCTCAATGTTTGTGATTGTTCATTCTACCCAAGCCTTGGCATCCGTACAGATCGACGTTGTAGTTCATTTTTTTTTTTATCTCAGTTAACCCTTTAACCTCTAATATCAGAGACAAAATTCTCCTATCTTGTCCCGTTACTTTTCTTATAAAAGTACTGTGGAGAAGTTATTAAAATATCAAGAAAATTCACCTTGGGCGATCATATCCTTAATTCTCATAACTTTATGGGTTGAATAAGCATGGATATTACAAGGAGAAATTTGATGCTGATCACTGTTAGGGCTTAAAAGGTTAAGGTGGTCTTTCACCCAAAGAGTTAATTTGTTTGGTAAAAGTTTCCGGCAAAGTTCTTTTCTATTACTTTATAGGGATTCACGCCCTGGCATCAAAAATGAGTCTTTTCCAGTCACATGTCATACTAGTTAATGATTAACCAGCACGCTAAGTAAAAATAAGGGCTGTTGATTGCAAGAACGATATCTTACTAACGAGAAATAGCTTTTCTTTTAACTGAAATGGCCCAAAATTTGATTTCTCTGAACAATTCAACTTAAAATGAGAAAAAAACATCATTTTGACAACCACTCGTCATATAATTAGTTTTGACAAATGCGAGTATCTCGAGCGACGGGCTAAGCAAAATATCCACGCAATTCTAGAAAATAACAAAGGCATTCGCAGAAAGTCTGATTGTGTTG